>NW_022196894.1:50100674-50151055 GCF_008632895.1 Mastomys coucha | reverse complement strand
CAACCAACAAATTGGGAAAAGATCTTTACCAACCCTATATCTGATAGAGGGCTAATATCCAATGTCAAAACTTTAAAGTAAGAGGTTAGTCTTTTATGTGAGTTGTATCCACTTCCCAAAATTATACGTGAATGGGGTTGGAATGCAGAGAAGGGCAGTCTCCTTTCAACAACTGGAGGTCATTTTGTATAATGAGAATAGTCACTGGAATCTAGGAATCTCAGGTGTGGAATCAATTTTCCATTTGAAAACTCTAAAAGAATACACCCTATTTGCCTTCACTCTAGAGATAAATCTAGGTTCTTAAATTAGATAATAAATCTTGAGATGAATTTGCAAAGGTTCTCCCAAAGTAATTCTCAAACCTTAGTGTACAGACGTCTTGTAGGTGGATATTATCAAAAAGCTGCATTCGAAGCAGGAAGGCAGAATCCAGGTCTGAGGTTCTACAGGACTGGATGTTTTTGCTGCTTCTAATAGCATGTGCAGGTAATGCATCATTTTATGTAATGGCATTATGAAATGAAGCCTTTAGAATGGATTTCAATCAGGAGAGTGAAATCTTATGGATGGGATTAGTGCTTTACAAGGACCCTAGAGAGCTCTCTGTGCCTCTTTCTGTCATATGATACAATGTTGATAGTTTACAGCCCAGAAGAATACCCTCAACATATCACATTAAACCTAAGACCCTAGTCTTAGACATTCAGTCTCCATGAGTGTGAAAAAAATGTATCCCTGTGGCTTATACAGCCCTGTTTGTAATAGCACAGTCTATGACACTCCAAGGGAAGGCTGACACAGCTAGGCTCGGTGCCAAGGAGCTTGTGTATTTATATACTGACATGTGTGAACCATGGTGTCAAAAAAATGGGCTACTGGAAGATTGTAATGTTTGAGTCATCTCTACTATATTTTCCCCTAAAACAACAAGTGGGGTCCTATGACCAATGCTTATGTCCCATGTCTTTATCTCTACACAGAAGCAAACCTTTCACCTTTTGAGATAGCCCCAATGGATATGAATGGTTGTCAACCCAGTGCATAGGGTAACTAGAATGCAAGCTGCAAGCCTCATTGATCCCATATAGCTCTTTCAGCCGGTAATCATGCCTTTGGATTTGCTCACAACACACAGCACACATTCTCATTCTCAAGTGTATCAGTGACAAATTCTCTTAAGTAACATCAAGAGCAGGTGGAAAAGCTTGGTTACTCCCTAGAAATCGTGTGGTATTCCCTAATGGCACCTTGCACATAAAGAGAACAATTAAAGTAAGACAGAGACACATGAATGTAACTATTTCTCTATATAATTTAGCTTCCATTTGAATCCACATGGCCAACATCCTTCCTACTTAGGAGGTTATCTGCTTTTCTTTCATAGATATCAGCTGTTCCTTACAACTAACCAGTTCTCTAGCTGCTCCCCATTAGCATTGCCTGAAAAGAATCACTCAGGGTGAGCCCTGTCCTCAGAAGTGAAAAGGATTCACATTGTTGCAGACTCCAGATAATTGATCCACATGTTGGAATCTGCGATAGGGAGGGTTATAAACACTATCAATTTAAGCAAAGGAAGGTCAGTTGCTTGGAAAAAAATAAAACAAAATAGGGGAAAGATAGTGGTAATTTTCATGCTTCTTAAATTACAAGGCTCACAGGATGGGGAAGTTTTTAATGTGTGTGTGTGTGTGTGTGTGTGTGTGTGTGTGTGTGTGTGTGTGTGTTTAAACCACTTAGAAGCTAACAGAATTAAAAGACTCAGAGAGCGAGCAAGCGAGAAAGCGACTTTGTGAAGGGTGCCAATCTAATTACGGTGTAGCTGGTCCCTGGAGGCTCATCGTGAGCTGCATCATCACTTATGTATGTCACCTTAAACAAGTTAAGCGGTCTTCCACCCTGTTTCGAAGGGAACAGAAAACTGCCTAACATTCTCCCTCATTGGACAATGTTTACTATAAAGTTCATAGGGTTTCTTTCTTCTGTTTTCACATAAATTTTGGCAAGGGAAAAAGACTTGTAAGTCAGAAGAGACACCTTGTTGGGGGTGGTATCCCTAAATCAGTCAGGGGTAGAATAGAAGACAGCCCTCTGATCATTCTAGCTTGATGTCTAGTTTGGTGGTCAAAGCTGCCTTATGCCTTGGATTCATAAAAATCAAGTCAAACCCAGGCAGTGCAGTGCGAGAGGAGGCAGGCAGATAGTGCAGAGCACCGCACTATCAATAGACCTGCCCTCCAGTGCACCACACTGGCAGGCCATAGACGCCACCCAGCACCTATGGAGAATGCTACCCAGGGGCCTGCCAGCCACATGAGTAGCCTGCAGCGGGAGCCATCACAAGGAGTGAATCCATGGAATATGTAGTGGTCAGATGAGAGATTTAAAAAAAGAAAGTGAAAGAGCTTGAGCATTATGAAGGGAGATGGAACTGGAGACTCAAGGGTGGAAAGTAATATTGTGTTGTGAGTGGCCAGCTCTGGTATCTAAAGCCATGGAGAGGTCCTAGCCTGAGTTGCTTCTGAGGGCTATGTCTAAGTCCTTGGTTATACAGTGGCAGGAGTTGGCATTCATGTCCTTGGCTCATGTTACCCCTAGAGGACATGGGTCTGTTCCTGGTCAGGGGGAGCCAAAAGGGACCCACCAGGAATTATGTGGATATCCAGGGGCTGTACAGAACTGGCCCCTCCCCTCACAAGATGCAGTGCTGTTGGAAGTTTGCCCAATGTCTTACCAGGCAGCACAAAGGAGCTGCCCCTGGTGGTAGGCCTTGGGGTGAATCTGCCCAAGGGGAAGAATTGAGGAAGAGGAAATGCCCTTTGATCCCTTTGACCCTGCTGTCTGCCTTTCACCACCTGAGGCAGTTGAAAGACCCGATCCCAGGGTCATGTCCGTGGGGGAGCCAGCTCTGCCTGTCACCACCTTCAGCACTCAGGAGAGTTGGCCCTGTATCTCCCCTAGACAGCACAATAAGGGCTGGCTGTGGTCAAGGGGGTATAGGTGAATCAACCTGAGGGTGAGAGCTCAGGATAGCTGGCTCAACTACTTTTCTGCTGTGAGGCGACATGGGTGCAGGGATTATGAACTCTAAGCCCCTTACCCCTCAACACCTGCACTAGTTGTGAGAACAGGCCCTAGGTTCCTGAGAGCAGATGATCTGTTCCTGCCCCTTGCCTGCAGCAGCACTCAGGAGAGTGGGCCCTTTCCCCTGCCTGGACAGCCCAGTAGAGCTGGCGATGGTGGAGGGGACACAGCTGAGCCAGCAGCAAAGACAGGGGCAAGAACGTGGAAGAGCTGGCCCTGCCACCCTTGTGGTATGAGGTGATACGCCTGCAGAGGTGATGACGTCTCCCTCCTCACTCTGCCCCTGCCCCTCAAGGATGATAGCTCCTACTAGAGTGGGCTTTGCACCTTGCCAGGGCAACACGGTTGAGCTGGCCCTGATAGCAAAGACAAGAGTGAGCCAGCCCTGAGGTTGAGAGAGCAAGAGCGCTGACTCAGCTTCTCATGGGCAGCAGCACTTGGAAAAGTGGGTCTTGCACCTTGACTGGGCAGCATAGTGGAGCTGGCTCTGAAGGTGCAGATTGAGCCCTCCCTGAGGACAGGAGAGCAGGAGAGTGGACCCAGTCTCCTGTCAATGGCAGCATTGGGTGGCCTATCCAAAAGCAGTGCTGGAGAATTTGCTCTGGTGGTGTGGATAAGAGAAATCCAGCAGGCAGAGCTCAGCTACCACCCAGGCCCAGATCCAGGGCTCTGAATTGACCCACCCCAAAATCTATATCATCTGCGAACTGTTGGGGAATGTGAAAGAGCCAGTCCTACTGATCCAAAGCTACAGAATCTGCATGACCCAGGGTCACAACAGAATAACCAGGGAGAGTCCCCAGCGAGGAGCCAATATTGATAGTATCACAGAAGCCAGAGATCTCAAACTCAAACATTGCAATGACGGATTGCAATGAACTCGCAAGGGAAGGTGTGTGGACAGAGGGTTATACTATGGGACACCTTGTGACACTCTACAGATTCCGTGAAAAGATGTTTTCTATGCTTTGGTGGTTTGTTTGTTTGTTTGTTTGTTTTGTGGTGAAGGTTTTTATGGTTTGTGAGTGTTTTACTTTGACAGGGAGGAGGTTGCAAGGGCAAAAGGCAGCTATGAGGGTACAGGGAGATGATCAGGACTGGGGCACACGATGTGAAACTTACAAAGAAACAATAAACAATGTAAAAAAAAACCCTAAAGCTTTATAGTGTGGAATATAATTTTCCTTTTTCTTGACCTAATGTTTATTACTTCTGAATTATATTTTGTCTTTACTGGTGATTTTAATAGTCATCCATCTCTTCACAATTTCATGTGTTCCTCACATCTGTCCTTCACCCACACAAAGAAATTCCAGTAAAATTTCCATTGTCATTAGGCTGATGGCATGGGATGTCTTCCTAGTGAGCTTACTAAGGCTAGGTCTTTCTGCGTTTGCTTTCCTGTTGGAATCATAGTTTCACAGCGGCTGCTTAAATTTTGAAACTGGATTTAAGGTCTACAGCATCCCAACTCATCCTAAAAGCAGGTCCCAGGCACTGGCACTGTCTTCAAGAGTATGGAATACCCTTTAATTGGTGGCTCAGTCTCTGGGAGAGGGGATGCCATGGGGTGGGTGGCATCTTCTCAGGGGAGGGGGAACAGAAAAGGATGAAGAGAATAACTCTGAAGGGGGACCAGGAGAGGTGGATGCTAACAACTAGGATGCTAATAAATAAAATAATTAATTAATAAAAACAAATAAGTAAAAAAAAAAAAATGAATATCTTAACAGTCCTCGAGCAAAGCTCCTATTATGCTTTAAAATTTGGTTTCTAGAGCTCCTTTTCAGAAATGTGCAGACACTCTATTTTATAAGGTAACTGGTGTCAACTTATAGTTGCAAAGGTAAGCATGGTCTATAAAAACAAGGTTTTACTTTTTTCTCTTTCTTTATTCTTCTGTTATGCAATGCATCCTTACTGAAGCTTTTTCCCGCCACCCTTCCTAGTTCCTCTCACACCCTCTCTACCCTAGATCCATTGCTCTTCTGCAAACAAGCTATTTTTAAGGGTTTTGATAGAGATTTCTAATTTTTTCTCAACTTCTCACAGTACTATAATAGAAAAAAATGAAAAGTCCAATGGTTACATCCCCGTTCCCCAGGTTTTTTGTTCAAATTCCCAAGATTATTCACTACATCGTAAAATCTTTCCTATTTTAACATTTATCACTTTGTCAGGAAACAATATGACAAAATAAAATGTTGGAAACAGGAAGGGAAGCTGGTAAATGTAAAAGATGATACTAACAGAGATTTGGAAAGATGGAACAGAAAGAAAGAGGAGATTGTGGACAGAACAGAAATGGTGAGGATTGAAATAAAATAGAACTATCCTGGGTTAGACCAGGAGAGATTAAAAAGCTATTAGCTGAAAAACTGGAAAATTTCAAGTAAAATATCCACATTAGTTGATAGCAATCCTAGCAATGCTGAATTGTCAATTCGGACAAAAGTGGTACAATTTTGTGAGATTATAACTTTGCAGGAGGAAGAAGGAGTGTGTGGGTGCCCTACAATATCCCCTGACTTTTCTCTAGATGAACAAGTTTTCACATTAAAAATAAGGTAAGTGAAGGAAGATAGACATAATTAATCCCTTTTCTTTCTGATTGTTGTGCTAAGGTGGAAGACTAAGTGCCTGTAAAGAGATCTGATCTGGTTCTCTCAGTCCAACCCTAGCAGAAGTAGGATCAAATCCACTCTACTTCCCCCATTCATGAAACAATCACCAGGCTCTGTGTGACTGCCAAATGGCATAAAGATTCTAAAGTGTCTTGTTCACTTACACTGATGTCCTTGGTCTTTAAAATAAAATTGACCTGTCAGTTCACTTATTCTTCTAGTACAATGTAGAGAGATTCCTTGTACTATTTATTGTTGCTGCAAAGCCAAAGCCATATCTTAATAGTCATTCTTTACACCTTTCCTGGTATAAGTTAAAAAATGGATATACTCTATTTTTAAGGTGTTTTTTTAACAAACATAAATGATCTGCTTTGATTTTAGTTTTAATAAAACAGTTTAAACCAATTACAAAAAAAATGTCATTCCAACAAAGCATAAACAATATAGCAATCCAGCTAAGTAAATACCCATTATAACTATTAATCTGTGTCCTAGAACTCACAGTTCACAATGATTTCAGCTCACATCACAACAGAGAAACAAACATTGTCTATCACAGTGGTTCCCAACCTTCCTAATGCATCAGCCCTTTAGTTACTCATGTTGAGGTGACCCCCAACCATAAAAATCATTTCAGAGCTTCTTCAAAGCTGTAATTATGCTCCTGTTTTGAATTGCAAAGTAAAATTCTGATATGCAGGATATCTGACGTGTTATGTGTGGAGGTCAGGAGTCACAGGTTGAGAACCACTGGTCTAACATTTCATCCCCTCCTTTCTTTCCTGTTGATTTGGGTCAACTACACTAGTGAACCCAAAGGACACCATGAGGTCGGACTTACCCTACTTATCACACCCTTTGCCCTACCTATACTAATTCAAAATGTGCTTCTGTGGGAAAGACAGTGTGCACAAGGGATATTTAGAAAGATTGTGAGTTTGAAGCTAACCTTAGATAGATCAAGAGACATCATCTCAAAAACAAACACGTTACTGAGTGCGCACACACACACACACATACACACACAAAGGGAAGACAAGTTACAAACACAGAGAATGAGAAGATACTATGTACTATCTGTGAGTGACTAAGCCCAAGTTGTCCATCCTAGACATAGGACTCAAGTTTAGACAATTTCATAATTTCTGAAATTAAGTCCTTTCCCCTTTAGGCTAAGAATTTGCAGGCTGCAAACCAACAGATGTTCATTAGAAATAGTTTCTCCTAGACATTTACAATTGAAAATATACTGACACAAGAAAGGGAAAGACAGCCATTTGTTTCTATGGATCAGTAGCTTTCCTCTCTATTCATAGCAGGTTCAAACTGGGATTCAGTTACTTGTAACCAGAAGAGCTCTGTCCACTGCACCTGTTTATCTGGGGTGCTAAATGCTTTGTACTCACAGTTTCTTTGGGATCTCAATTATCCTATGTTCTCCAAAACATTCATTCGTTTTACTTCAGTGACTCTTGTCCATCTTGAAATATTCTCTTGTCTGGATCCTTCATTTTGAAATAAATCTTCATGTGGCTTTCATGCCCATCAAGTTACACTCATATTTCTTCTTCGCTATTTACAGCAAAACTTCTTGAATATGTCTTTATATTTTCAACTCTCATGCCTTGAACTCATCTACTGTGAGCTGCTTCCTGTATTCAAAAGCATACTTTCAAAAATATTTCAAAAGTTCTTAAAGTTCCATATTTCATTTTCCATCTTTCATTTATACTTCACATCAGAAAGTATTAAGTGAGGCACTTATAAGGGAAAGTGAACAGAAAGGCAGGGTTAGTCTCAAACACATTTGTAAGTAACATGCCTCTGCATTTCTTTATTGCTTCTTCTATAGTTAGGACAAAGTGTTATAGAGAATGGGTATCAAAAGGAAAAAAAACCTCTCATTTTGTTTGTGGAGCTAATGAAATTGAAACATCTTATCTAGGATCACTTGCTTGGGAAGTAGAGAAAACACCTATGTCTTTACTGTTAATTGTCCCTTGGAGAGAACTGTAATGTGGCCAGTGAAAGAGAAGATTGAGTAGAGTGTTTAAAAACATTGGAAATTCCACAAAATCTGAATATATTTCAGAATTACCACAAATATTAATATGTTGATTTTTTTCTTGATGGCATAATCTATTTTATGGTATCTAGTTAGTACATTCACTAACAATAATAAAATGTATTAATATTCTACACATTTTAACTGCTCTATATGCTAAAACAGACAACTACCATAGATTTTATACTCATAGGAGATTATAAAATAAATCTTCTAATTCTGGAAGCCTCAACTACTTGATCATGTATTCATTTCTTAGAGGAATCATAAGTATATAAGAATAAGAGAGATGTCCACTTAGGATTCCTATTTCTATGACGAAACCAAATGCATGCTGGGGAGGATATGGTTTATTTGATCATAATCCATTGAAGGAAGCCAAGACAGTAACTGGAGCCTGGCATAAGGTTGAAAGCCAAGTCTGATGCTAAGGACATAGAGAAGTGCGGCTTACTGGCTTGTCCTCCAGCCTTGTTGAGCCTGCTTCCTTATAGAACTCACAACAACCAGCCTTGGGGTGCCCAACCCACAGTGTACTGGGCCCTTTCACATTAATCACTAATTAAGAAAATAGTCTACAGGCTTGCTGACAGCCTGTTCTGATGGAGGCCTTTTCTCCATTGAAGTTCCTTTTCTCAGATGACTTTAGTTACTGCCAAGTTCACATAAACCTAGCCAGGACTGAAGGTGGATTATAAACTGTATTAAAATTTAGGGGAGAAAAAAATGAAAACAAAGCTTCTATTGATGACCTCCTAAATTGGTCCAATTTAAATGCAGCCATTGCCATTGACTGGCAATTTTGGATTTCGATTAGTTAATCATTTATACACATACATATGTATTTACAAAATATTAAGTAATTAATATTAGATTATATATAAAAATACACAGAACTTCACAATGTGTTATTAAGGCCGTTATACAACATTTCTCTGGTGAGGCAGAAGTAGGTGGGTGAATGGGAGAACACCTTCTTAGAGGCAAGTTGGGAGGAGAGATGGGATGGAGGTTTTGAGGAGCAGAGAGCAGGAATGGGGACAACATTTGAAATGTAAATAAATAAAATAACCAATTAACAAAAGATGCTGACACTACAACTAAGCAGGACTTGAAGCAGTAATAACAGTAAAAAAAAGTTCTAGATATCAAGATAAATTCTAAAGGCCGAAGTTTAATTAAGGGATGTATTAAAACACATATATGTTCATGTGTTTGTGTATGTATGTGTATACATGTGCATGCATGTCATAGGTATAGTCAAAGTGCATATATGCTTACTTTATATCCAATATTATACTCATAATGTTAAAGCATATTAGCCCTAACATTTCCTAGTCCATTTGCTAAATATAAGATGTGCCAATAATGATTTAGTTTTAATAACAATTTTCTGCATATCTACGGCCTACAGTTGAACATTTCTCTGAAATCTGGGTAAATGGTTAAAGTTCTTTAGACTACTAAGAAAATCCCTTGTTTGTCACAACCATGTTTGTTTTTTCACTTATTTCTTCATTGTATCTACGAGTGCCTGCTACATGGCATATCAGAGGACAATCTGTAAGAGTCAGCTCCTTCATCTCACCTTGTAGGTTTCAGAGATCAGACTTCACCCTCTCAGCTACCTCCCAGTAGCCCCCAAAAATTTATATTTTGGTAGATGAGAGATAAAAATACTGATAGTTTTCCCAGTAATTGAAAGTCTTTTAACTCAAAATGTGTTTCAGAATTTTTTATGTAATGTGATTTGCTAAAAATCCTTACATATAATATATTATAATTTCTATTTCCAGCATATTAATTCAGTTCAAATTAGATATGTAAGACTGAACTTTGTAAAGCGGCATGATGACAAATGCCTCATAGTTTTCCACACATCTAAAAATGAAGTCAAGTTATATAAACCCCAAGTTTAGCTAATGGTAATGAAGCTAATTAGAACATGACCTCATATAATATCTAAATTCCAGCAACAGGAAGATGAATACAATTGGAGCACCAGTACAGTAATTTAGACTAAGACTATGCCATGTGCAATTGGTTCTTGAGAAGACATTTATAACACAATGAAAAATCAGGAAGAAAAATTTTCCTAATTTGTCTATGACTAAGACGTTTCAAAATAGACTCATCCTATTAGAGGAAACAAAACCCTTGATGATGGAGTTCATCATGAAACTGTGTTTACATGTAGCACTCACTCGAGACAAGCAAATTTGAGTGCAGTTATTTTGTCTTTAAAAGACAAGGGCTAGTTGAATGCAGGAGAATATGCTTTTAATGCCAGTGCTCTGTGTGGTTGGGGGATACTGTGAAAGAGTTCAAGGTTAGTTCAATTTCTTAGGATTCTAAACAGGGTGGAGCAGAGAAAAACAATTTCCTCCAAAATTAAGAAACTATACAGTTCTACTAAAATTCTTTAAAATATCAAAAACATATTCCTTGGCATATGAACAAATCATAAATAGTTATTAAAGAAGGCTCTAAAATACCATGCAGGGTTAAAAAAATCAACACACAAAATTCAGAAGATCAATTTTAATTGGCCAACCAAGGCATTGTGAAGAAAAAATAGGTTAATGTTTTAAAAGGTGTTGGAATTCACTTTTGTGATTAAATAAACAAAATCACTGTCTCTATGGATAACTATTCACAGGCATTGAGGTTTGTGGATTCTGCTGGAAGATGAACATCATCAACAACCTTACTCAGCTGTGAGCTCTATGAGCTAAAATATAGACCACTTTGGAAGGCTATTCCTCCAGAAGCAATAGTGGCATAACTGTTATGGAACTAACAACTTACATTATGCCTAGATTCCAGACCTGCTCCTAAGAAGATCTGATACCTAGTACTGCCAGCCTAGTCAAAAGCCAGTGATAGGACACAGACCTTAGGGGAGCCTACTACTGGTATTTTGCTTTATGGATAATGTCAACCTACCTTCAAAATATTTATGTTTGTAACCATACTTAATTTTGCATTCAGAGTTGGTCAGAAATGCTTCTGTTTACAGCTGACCATGGGCATGGAGTTAAAGTGTTGATCGGAACAAGTGACTGTTCAATGCTCATCCCATGTGAAACAAGGCATCCAAGTCATTCTCTTTTAGAGACAGGGAACATGACAGAAGAGATAACAGAGAGGGTATTTGCACTAAAGTTCGAGAAGTAACACAGTGCCAAGCTGTCTTCTGAACACAGCCTGGCTGTTATACCATGAGCTCACAACAGTGGTGGTTTTCTTTATAACAGCAGAACGGATATTTGCCACATCAACATTCCATCATAGAATGTGGAGGGGATAAGAATACTTTAATCCTCTCAGAGAAATTATAGGTATTTAATATTTCCTGGGGGGGCGAGGAAAAGTTAGATTCCTAAGTGATATAGCCATTGGTAAAGTCTGTTTTTCTAGTAACTCCCTACTCATACTAATGCAGCCAAACCTAATCAATATAAATATAATTAAACAAAAACAAGACATGAAAATAGTAGGTGAACAGGTTGATGGGGAGATGACAAGAGAGAAGAGATGATAATGGCGATGAACCAATTGAAGTACATTGCAGGTAGGAATTTATAAAAGAGATTTTTAAAATCTGTTTTTTTAGGTTATGGCACTATCTCAGTAGCAGAATGTTTAGAGATTCCTGTTCATGGACTCTTATTCAATGTTCTAAAATTGTGCAATAAACTATAAATATGATAAAAGACAGCCTGAGAAGACTATATGTGTTCAATATTGCACAAGAAACTATGAGTGTAAGATTACACTCCAAATGTATGGATAAAAGTGAAGCTTCATTTTAGAATCGTGACTATAGAATCATTTTATCCTATCAATTTGTGTCTTGATGAGTTTCTTTAAAATTGAGTTTCTGTAGATATACTTTATAATGACTATTTTAAATAGATGAAATTTAGGTGAAAATGAATGAGAATAAAACCTAGCATATACTTTAAACTCAAAGCTCCTTCTGTCCTTTCTCTCTCTCTCTCTCTCTCTCTCTCTCTCTCTCTCTCTCTCTCTCTCTCTCTCTCTCTCTCTCTCTCTCTCTTTTTCTTCCATCTATAGACTTGTGTGGTCTCTTAACAGCACAACAAATAACACAGCTGTAAACTCATGTCTTTAGGAGTATTTGTCATATGCATGTTTTGATGTTCTCATTGCTTGAGAAGAATATTTTCCAGCTGTGCTTTTGCACTGAAGGAAATGAACCTATTAGTATAAAGCACTCTGCTGTCAAACCCCTTGAGGATCTGGTGGCATATGGTGTATCTCCAGTGGAGTGTGGAATGGTAGGTGTGGCCCTGTGGTTACTCCTGTGCTGAGGTAAGTGCAGTTTTGCTCTCACTCCAGGAGTCCCAGTAAAAAGGATAAATTTGCTTCATACAATAAGCACATAAATGCCTTTGCCAACCTCTTGGCAATATCTTTTCCTCAAGCTGGCAAACAAAATTCAACAGATGCTCCCCCAGATGACTCCACACTGATGAGCATTATATATGCAATCTATCTCATATGATTATACAACATAGATCATCATAAACATTGCATGTTTCACAGTCTGTCTGCCAACTGATCTATGGTTCTAGAGGCTTCCTGGGCAAGAAATCACTGTGCATTTGAATGCCTGCCCACCCATTCAATAGGGAAAAATAAAATGTGTGACCACAAACCTTAGCATCTCTCCCACTTCCTAATACATTGTAGGTGAGAGGGATGAGTTCTCAAGAAACTGACTCCCAATCAAGAAATCATAGCCACCAGAAAAGCTGGAGAAACTCAAAAATCTTGACTGGAAGATTAAAAGTTCACATTATAGAATACTCCTGTACTTTGTGCCAATGGAATAGTGTTACATCAATACCAGAAGTATAATAGCCCATCACTGGATGGCCATCATTTGCCTTCTAGTGTGTTGCTCATTCAGTCTCTTAGAAATAATTTGCCCAATTAAGAAATGAAGTTTATAATAGACATGGACACTTAGCCTGAAATTTTCACCTCTTTTACCTTTTGCTTATTAGTTATATAACTTTTGGAACATTAATCAATTTTAAATGTTGAAAAGTAATGACTACCTTTTTCAAGGCACTACACAATGCCAGTTACTTAAATATGGAAATGTCACAAAAACCAAGTCATTAAAATGTCAGAGCTGTCACCTAGCTTTAATATCATAAAGTATAAATTGTGGTAACTGTACCTCTACTTTAAAGAAAGAAAATAAAACTTGAAATATTTAAATTATCTGATAAATATTATATGCAAATGAGTCACAAATCTATCTCGAAGTTAGAAGATTCAACTCTAATATCTCTACTTTGAGAGCAACAATGATCATATGCAGTTAAAATTAAGGTAAAGGTCAAAGTATTATTTTTTATTGGTTATTTTATTTACATTTCAAATGTTATCATCCTTCCCAGTTTCCCTTCCACAAACCCCCTATCCCATCCCCCCTCCCACTACTTGTAGGAGAGTACCCCCCATCCATTCCTGCCTCACCACACTAGCATTCCCCTACAATGGGGCATTGAGTCTTCACAGGACAAAGGACCAAGAGAAAACTGATTTTCCCTTCCCCTGCACATGTACTGTGCATGCTTTCACAATTGCTATGAATTCAATATACTTAGCCACCAAGGAAAGGCAAATTAATACTCTTTGAAATTTTACCTTGCCAAAGTCATCAGCTGTTTAAAAAGGAAAAAGAATATTGTCATGTATGTGGTGGGGACACTTACTCACTGCTGGTGAGAGTGGAACTGTAGAAAAGTTCCTCAAAAATTTCAAAGTATATCTACCATTTGCTTGAGCTATACCAATTAGGAATAAACCTCAAGGATTCCATATACTGCTATAGACATATATGTTCCTCCGTGCTCTACACTTCAATAGCTAGTATATGTATATAGCCTAGATGTCCATTACTGATGAATGAGTAGTGAAAATGTGGTATATTTACAAAATAGTATATTAATGAGTTAGCAATAAAAATTAAATTGGCAGGTAGTAAATCAATGGATCTAAAAACAATCATTATGAGTGAAATAACACAGACACAGGAAGACAAATGTCATATAATTTCTTTCATATATAGATGTTCTCTTTGAATATTCCTAGATGTGTGTTTGATTTGAAATGTCCAGAGGGGTTAGGAAATTGCTAAGCAGATTTGGGAGCTTTTAAGAGAGAGGAGATAAAACACAATATTATAAAAAAATTAAAAAGTAATAGTGGAATAGGAAGAGTTTAATTGGCATGAGAGGGGAGGAAATAATGAAGGAGGGAATACTTGGAGGAACAAATAAATTAAACACTTCAAAAATGTCATATGGAATCCTATAAGTATAGAAGCTTACTAAACTATATCTATGCATGTACTTGGTAAGAGCTCAAATCAAGTTAACCTATAACGGGACAACAATGCCCACCAGATACCATAGGCTAACAAAAGCCTAGGAATGGTTTCTTTTTCTTAAAGTTGTTGGCCAATGAGTTTTCAAAGATCAGATAAACATGCAATTTTTAAAAAGGAAAAGAAAAAGCATAAGATAATCTATTCAATGAACATAGACCCCCACACACACCAAGTACTCAACTTCACCAACAAAAACCTAAGAACACATGAGAAGGATCATCTACCAGAGTCAAGCTGGCTTGATCCCAAAGATGTAAATTCAAATCAATAAAAGTAAATCTCTACATTAGTAGATTGGACGATTAAAACCACAAATAATCTCATTAGAAACATAAAATACCTCTGAGAAATTCTAACATCTCTTCATGATAAAAGTCCTGAAGAATTTCGAGATACGGAGAATATATCTCAACATAATGAAAGCAATGGACAACAAGCCCTTAGCCAATATCATGATCACTAGAGAAAACTAGACTCATTTCAGCAAAAGAAGAACAAGACAAGAATGTTTGCTATATTAATTTGTGTTTTATATACTGCTTGAAAGTTTACCTGAAGCAGTAGGCAAGAAAAAAATGATACAAATAAGGAAGTAAAAAACCAAAATACATTTTTATATGTAGATGATATGACTCTGTATTCAAAACATGCTAACATGGCTACAACTAATAAGTACTTACAACTAAAATTACAACTAATAAGTACTTACAGTACCAGTTTAAAAAATTTAATATGTAAAAAACCAGTAGCCTTGCTATATACCACTGAAAAATATACTAAGAAAGAAAATCAGAGGTATAATTCAATGTACCTCAGCATTAAAAATGCAAATATATATATATAGGAAAATCTAACTTACAAAATAAAAGACTTGTAAAATGAATAGTTTAAAACAAATAAAGAAATAATTAATTGAAGAACATACTAGAAGAAAGAAAAGAAATAAACAAATCAATAATACAAAACAAAGCAAAACAGTCATGGATATGTAAGATTTATATTATGAAAATGGCCTTCCTACATAAAGCAATCTACATTTCCAGTACAATCCTTAAAAGAATTTAATACAACATTTTAGAGGAATTGGAAAAACATTTATTTGGAAAAAATGTATTTCCAGAAACCCAGCATACACAAAGCAATACTGAACAATAGAAGCAGTGCTAGGGCTGTCCTAATCCTGATTACAAGTTTTATTACAGAGACATCATAATCAAACTGGCCCAATATTGGCATCAAAACAGACCCATTGGTCAGTACAATAGAATTGATGAGTCCACACTCCTATAGCTATCTAATTTTGACAAAGAGTCCAGAACTATACATTGGAGAAAAGACAGTATCCTCAACAGATGATGGTTAAAATGGATAGCTACAGGTAAAAAAAGAAGATTCTGTCTCTCACTGCACTCAAAACACAACTCAAAATATATCTAGAAACTCATATAAGGCTTGATACTCAGAATTAATTAAAGAGTAAGAAATATACATGAACTCATTCATACAGGAAAGGACTTTCTAAATAGGCTGTTAGTAATACATTAAGACCAATAACTGGCAAATGGAAAGTCACAAAACAATGCTTTTTTATTGGCAATTTTATTTATTTACATTTCAAATGTCTGCCTTTCATGTTTTTAAACTGCAAAGGATACCATCATTCAAGTGAAGAGGTAACCCACAGAATGGTGGAAAATTACTAGCTATACATCGACAGAGGGTTTATATCTAGAATATACAAAGAACAAAATACTAAAGAAGAAAACAAATAACCCAAATAGTAATTGAGGCATGAAACTAAACAGAGTTCTCAAAACAAGAAATGCCACTAGTTTGCAAGTAGTTTTTAAATGTTCAACATCCTTAGCCATAAGTAAAAGACAAGTTAAAACTACTTTAAATTTTTGGCTTACCCTAGTTATAATGGTTAAAATGAAAAAAAAAAAATTGACAACAGAAATTGGCTTGGATGTTGACAAAAATGAACAATTATTCACTGTTGGTGGAAGTGCAAACTATTGCAGCCAGTATGAAAATTAGTGTGGAAAATTATGTTAATAATTCTCCATATGACTCAGCTGTAGCACTCTTGATCACATTTCTAAAAGGACTCAAAATCCTTCTTCAGAAACATTTGTTCATTCAAATTCCTTATTGCTTTATTCACAACAGCCAAAAAATTAGAAACAATACAGATGTCCATTGAGGTATAATGAAAATGTAAAATATTTGAAAAATGGAATATTATCACCTGTAAGGAAATTCATAAATAATGGGTATCTAGAAATACTCAGTGAAGCGAGAAACTAGACCAAGAAAGACAAATAGTGCATGTTCTCTTTCATATGTAAATATACATGTTTTCAATTTCAAGTTTCCATAATTGTCAGGAAACAAGTAAAAGGCCAGTAGGGTATCACATATGAAGGAAGCTAGAATAAAAGCGTTATAAAGGTAGATAAGGGAATGATGAAGAAAGAAAGGTTAAATACCATGGAGAACTGAAGAACGGGAGAGAAGAGGGAGTATAGGAGAGAATAAATAACACTGAAGGAATTTGAAAAAGTTTGAAATCCACTATAAAAGAAACTTCCTAAAATGGGCACATATATTTATTTTCTATGGGATCAGATATGCTTACTGTCTAACAATCAAACAACAAAGCACAGTGCCAGGTGTGGGACACCACTTTCCGAGTTGGTAGTCAATGTCACCCGATAAGCATCCCCTCCAAACATACAAACTATCACTATTTCTATGCTCTTAAACTTCATGGTAAGACCCTAAAGTTTCTGACTGAATTTAATTCTGCTTCATATGAAGAAATTTTTGCTTAGTAGTATTAACTGAATGAAAAACCTGTATCCACTTACATTATAGAGGAAAATCTTGATGACCATATTAATAAACTACCTCATAATTCTTACCTTTATACCTATAGATGGTATACCTATGAACTCACAGTAGCTGTGATTACACACTGAAAATCTGCATAGGATAAAAATCTCCAGCAAAGAGAATAGAAGTACCCATGTCGTGATTTGAATGAAATGGTCCCCATAGCATATATTTGAATGCTAGGTTCCCAGTTGGTGGAACTGTCTGGGAAGAATTTGGAAGTATGGCCTTGTTAGAAAAGGTGTGGCCTTGTTAAAAAAGATGTGTCACTTGGAGTGTTTCCTAATTAACCGTCCTAGGGGACACCCTCATTTGTCCTAGTGGTTATCGAGTAGAACCAACCTGCAGTCCCACTCAGGTCTGTGTTCGCTTCAGCTGGAGGTTAGACAAGACCTGCAAAGTGAAATGGTTGAGAACGAAGAGGCGAATGCCAAGTAGAGTTCTATCAAGGCATCAATTTACTTGGGGGTATTTCAAGCTTACATAGGCAGGTAAGAACTAAAACCGAAATCTCCAGAAATAAAATGTATGTATAACATAATCATTGCGGGAGGAGTCAGGAAAGAGTCAGGAGGGAGTCATGAGCGAAGGTCACCAATAGCTCGGATGTCTGCGGATGTCCTCAGGCAGTAGGCGTTGTCTCAGGCATAGTTGTATCTCAGTGTGAACTTCTCAGGCAGCTTCTTTCAGAAATAAGCTGATAGCCTGCAGAAGGTCTTTTGTCTTAATTCCCCAGGTGACTATCTGGGTGAAAACCGCCAAAGTCCTGAGGCTGAACTGGGTGTGGGAGGCAACAGTTACTGTATCAAGATGCAAGCACTCAGCTACTTCTCCAATGCCATGTTTATTACCCTGCTGCCATGTTCCTCATGGTAATGGCTGTAAACTCACCCTCTAAAATTGTGAATAAGCCAATGTTTTCTTTTATTTATTATGGTGTTTTGTCACTGTAATAGAAAAGTAAGTAAGATAACTTCTGAAGGCACACCTTTGCGAAGGAGGCTATGGGCAATTTACGGCCACTGATGAATCAATAATATGTCTTATTCAGGGATATGATCCAGGAGAAACTACACATGTTCTAGTAGGTGACCCTATACCCAACAAGATAGATAAACTGATATTCAGACTAGGCAGAGGCATAGAGACAGTATCCAAATTAACAAAACCAGGAATGAAAAGGAAGAGACAACAACAGAAACTGAAGAAATTCAAAACCTCATCAGATCCTACTACAGAAGCCTAGATTCAACAAAATTGGAAAATCTGGATGAAATGGACAATTTTCTGGACAGATATCAAATACCAAAGTTAAATCAGGATCAGATAAACCATCTAAACCATCCCATAACCCCTAAAGAAATAGAAGCATTCATTAAAAGTCTCCCAACTAAAGAAAAGTCCAGAGCCAGATGAGTTTAGTGGAGAATTCTATCAGACCTTTAAAGAAGCCCTATCACCAATACTCTTCAAACTACTCCACAAAACAGAAACTGAAGGAACACGACCCAATTAATTCTGTGAAGTCAGTTACACTTATACCAAAATCACACAAAGAACCAACAAAGAAAGAGAACTTCAAACCAATTTCCCTTATGAATATTGATACAAAAAAACTCAATAAAATTCTCACAAACTGAATCCAAGAACACATCAAAATGATCATCTATCATGATCAAGTAGGCTTCACCTCAGGGATGCAGGGATGGTTCAATACATGGAATACCATCAATGTAATCCATTACATAAACAAACTCAAAGAAAAAAAACACATGATCATTTCATTAGATGCTGAAAAAGCATTTGACAAAATTTAACATCTCTTCATGTTAAAAGTCTTGGAAAGATCAGGAATTCAAGGTTCATACTAAACATAGTAAAAGCAATATACAGCAAACCAGTAGCCAACATCAAACTAAATGGAGAGAAACTTGAAGCAATCCCACTAAAATCAGGGACTAGACAAGGCTGCCCACTCTCTCCCTCTCTATTCAATGTATTACTTGAAGTTCTAGCTAGAGCAATTAAACAAGAATAGAAGGTCAAAGGAATACAAATTGGAAAGGAAAAAGTCAAAATAGCACTATTTGCGGATGATATGATAGTATACTTAAGTGACAAGAGAATACCTAAAACTGATGAACAACGTCAGCAAAGTGGCCAGATATAAAATTAATTCAAACAAATCAGTAGTATTCCTATATTCAAAGGATAAATGAACTGAGAAAGAAATTAGGGAAATGACATGCATCACAATAGTCACAAATGATATAAAATATCTTGGTGTGACTCTAACCAAAGATCTGTATGACAAGAACTTGAAGTCTCTGAAGAAAGAAACTGAAGAAGATCTCAGAAGATGGAAAGATCTCCCATGCTCATGGATTGGCAGGATTAATATAGTAAAAATGGCCATTTTAGCAAAAGCAATCTACAGATTCATTGCAATCCCCACCAAAATTCCAATTCAATTCTTCATAGAGTTAGAAAGAGCAATTCTCAAATTCATTTGGAAAAAATAAAAAACCCAGGAGAGTGAAAACTATTCTCAACAATAAAAGAACTTCTGGGGGGAATCACCATCCCTGACCTCAAGTTATACTACAGAGCAATACTGTCAGGCAAGTAGATCAATAGAATAGAATTGAAGACCCAAAAAGAAAGCAGCCAAATGGAGATATTTAGAATTGAATTACAAAGAATAATATTGAGGAACAGTGTTATTATCAATGTAAGCATAGATATGAAAAAAACTAATTTCAAGAATTAAAAGTGAGACAAGTGATGTTAAGAAAAGATGTACCACTATAATAATGATTATTATCTTTAGAATGAGGAACTCCACAAAACATAAAAAAATAGCAGACTTTATTCAGTGAAGTGGTTTCAGAAAATTTTTGGTCAAGTAGAAAAACAGTAAGTGCCTTAAATACAAAGACAGGCTTCTGATTTCTACTTGGAAGCTTGACAATGAGTGACCCAGATTTACAAAAGGACCAGAACATATGCAGATAGTCCCCAAGGAAGTACTCTCTTATCTTAGGAAAACACAATACAATACCTGAAAGAACACATCTCTTAGAACAGTCAACAAGTTGCTGTGCACAGAATGCTGGGAATTTATATGACACCATGGTGATAACCATGCCAGAAGTTGTTCATTCTTCCTGACATTTGCTTCATGACTCCCACTTGTTAAGAATATTGAACTGTCTCTCATTCCATAGCTGCTACTAGTAGCTGCTCTGTGCATTGTTCTTTCTTTATCTCTATAAAATACGAAGTTTAATTTGCAGGAGAAATAAAGCACATTTGGTCATTTTTAATGAATTGTTTACAAAAATAACTCAAACTTTATACCATAAGGAGGAGAGAGTTTAATCAGAATAGAAAATTACAAACTCAAATTCTCTTCAAAAAAATCACTCCACTAGAGTCTTCCATCATACTTGAAATAAAACAAAGAAATGAGCTAAAACCTTGGGTTGAAGAATTTTTGTGGTCAATCAGTTCTCATCCTTAATGTGACATGTCACTCAATATATCTGATAGAGGTAGTACATTGAACACCTCAAAGTCAAGAATAGATCTATAATCCAGCCCTAGATGAGAGTGCTCAAACATTTAATAGAAATTCAACCAGAAGTAAACATATATCCACTTTAAGGCTAAAAACTATTTGATGTTTTCTTATCTTACACAAAGTAGCTACTACTTTTTAAAAGAGTGAAAAAAAACTTCTGGGAAAACAAAAAATATGGTACATTTCAAGAGATAAAATAAAAGCAGTTAGACAGATATGATGCTATGGCTAAAATTACAAGAAAATAAATTAAATAGCTAGAGGTGTATATTAAAGTTTGTATTACTTAAAAGGAAGGTAGGTAGCATTTATAATGGGCAGCATCCTTGAATTCACATCAAAAGCAATGTAAGTAACCTCACCAAAAAGATAATAGAAGTCAGCTTGGTGGCAGACTGCATAAACCATCCAAAACAGTAACATGGATTAAGGATTATACAGAGCTAAGGGATTCCTATTGCAAGTCACTTTACACACAATATGATCCCATGACATACTAGTCATTTACAAACATGAGAAAAATGCTAAAATATAAAATTTTGAGCTGTGTATTATTGTCACTGGTAAAAGAAAACATCCAGCCAAATAGATTGAATTAATATATACACTAAAGGAGTACACACACTATATTAAATGACCTGAAAGTAAACACTAAATTCATTCCATGGTTGTATAATCACTCACTCATTTAACTCAGTAAAGAATACTGTGATAATTCAAATTGTGTGGAATAAATATTGGATATCTATTGCTTTCCTGGACTTTCTCAATGATGGAGATATCACAATGCAAAGAAACAAACGTTTTGTGTTCAGAAAAGTGAACTGCTTAGACCCAACCACCAAAGCACCAGCATTAGGACTACAAACAATAATGTGAATTTGAAAGTTTAAAAAAAGCAATTGTATGAGCCAGTACATAAGCCAAGAAACCCAAGAAAATGTGCTAGAAGTATCAAATTCTTCTCTTTTATGGCAGGGTGTCAACTGTTTAAAATTATGAACACATTGCCTTACAAAATACAATGGCTCTGAAATCTCAATCATTTTATAATTATTTCCTTAAAAGGAATTAAAAATCAAAATCTTTTTGTACATAAGTACTTGAGTCACCTTAAATGAATTTCATTTGCTTCTGTTGATTTCATGTAAAAGTAAATCCAGCATTGTTCTATTTTTGAAGCCAATCATAATATAATCCAATATTTATAAAAATTGTTTTCCATTACTCATGTGGATAATGTGTGGAATAATATTTGACATGAATAATGAAGTTTTATTCTTAAACAATGAAGTTTGCTGTATGTTCGTATTTCTATTACTTTTATTTTGTTTTCATTTTACCCTAAATGTATCAGTTTTCTGAAATAAACTTTAATTGTTGCAGTGTGGTAGTTTTTCCTTTTAAAATAGGGTGCTACAGAGAGGATCAGAAAAATAAAATGTTGATTATTTTCTTCATTGTATTTTCTATACTTTTAACTTGAGGGGGAAATGGTTTCAAAAAAAAATAGCTATCTAAAATACCAAGTAACATTGAATAACGCAAAATTTAAGAAGTAAAGTAACTGACAGGCCCAACCAATAAAGCTGCATGTGGGGAGAATAGAACTGTACATTTCAGGAGCTCCAGGCAAGGGTCAGGTAAGGGTCAACTCTCCATCCAGTCTCAGTAATGGACATTATAGAGGACTCTTAGAAATATCTTTGATCAGTGGTGAGAGGCAGAAGATCCATGCAAAGAACAGGAGGAGCTGTTGGATCTGGCTGCCTGGCTCCTTATGGGTCCTGTCCCATAGTTGGGCAGGTTTTTTTTTTGCCTGTCCCATAAGTGGTCAAGAACATTTTTATTTTGGTAATAGAATCTGGTATCCTAAAATAGTGAACCAAACTGATTTCTGTGCATGTATTTGTTTATTCTCTGGAGGTGGCAGTCTCCTTTATTTATTGCTTTTAGGGTTAGCATAAACCACAATGACCAGAAGTTGCTTGCTGCTCATGTCACTGAGAGATCGGCTAATGGATTCAGGCTACATTTTCCAGGAAACAGTTAAAAGGAAGTGGGGAATGAGTCCAAGTTCCCTTTCTTTATTTTTGTCAACCTACATTGCAATCCTGGGAGCATCCAGTTTACCCCACTAATTATCTAAAGTAGAACAAAGCCTCACATGGGTGTTCCAACGTGGGGCCAGGGTAGGCAGGGAAGCACTTCATAATGTGGAGCATTAGTTAGGATGGCAAATGGCTTGAGTAGAGTTTGAAAAAGAGTTGCAGCAAATATAGACTACATATTTTCACAAATTATATTTTATGGATGAGGTGTGAATTTAAAAGGAAGCAGTTCTTATCATCTTTGCCATGTGCCTCGTGTTCTAAATGCACCTGCTGTCAGATTCTGTCTATACAAGAACAGCAGCCCTTTAAACTCTATACCTTATAAGAAGCTTTCTTTTAAAACAATAGTGAAAGTCATCAATTAGCAATGAAAAAAAATGAAAGCCATTTCTCCTCCAGCAGGGAAGCTTTTTAATGCTTTCTTGTCAGACCCCTATGGCTCAGGCTCTGTCTGTTACTTTAGGTCTCAGAAACAGAATGTTTCTCCCGAAAGGTCATTCCTCCATGGCATCCCCCCCCCAATCCATTTATTTTTAGATGTTCTAACCCTAGTAAGTTTAACCACGTACAGGCCTGACACACATATTTTATTTCTGCTGAAGCTGGTTCTGAGTTAAATACACGCCCCCACGGGGGTTTTCCACATGGCATCCCTTGTACCTGTCATGAACACCTCAATAGTCATCCACATGCAAGACACTGAGGGAGCCAGGCATCGAACAAAATAAAGAGGGCAACATTATTTGATTTTTGAACCCACAGTCAAAGCATAACCTACTTTAAACATAACTCATTTTCAGCCAGTGAAAGGTCAACCTCAGCCCTCATGCATGAACCCATGTATGACGCAGAATAATGACGCAGCACATCGGAATAGCCCTTGATCTACTTCATGGTCTTTCCAGACACACTTTGAGCTACATCACGCCCAGAACATCACCTTCCAGGACAGCATTTACCCGTCCTAACATAGACAATGGTAAAATAGTCTTTAAAGGTTTAAATACATTCTGGGTTTTGAGAACCTGTAACTACTCAGACCCTACACAGGACAATGAGAACTGGGAGTGGGAGGTTAAGCCTATACATCTGCTCAAGGTATTCAATCATAGCTGAATCAAGATTAAGGAATATGCATTCTATGGGGACTAGCACATGAGAGAAATATTGGTAAACCTCTGAAACATTCTGAGAAAATAAGAGAATCTTCTATGTGTAGATATTTCATCATTATCTCTGAATAGGACTTAACTGCAATATAGTTATGTACTTTATTTGTATACTACATGTGTGTCTATATAAACCAGTATATTTATCTGTAAATACCAGAGTAAGTGTCTATATATACCAGTATGTGTGTATTTGTTTAAATTAAGGAAGGTATTAGTTATAAGACCAAGAACTACATGTAACTACATTTATGCTTAATGATTTTATAGTAATACAGACACTTCTCAGTTCCCTACCAAGTACTGTGTCTCATATTGAGGGCAATGAGATAATAAATTATTTAGAAGAAATTTTTGAGGAATTTAGGATAAAAAGTAACATGATTTAATGTTGTCTTTTACAGAAAATTATGTAAAAGTGTATTTTCTATAAATATTGCCAGTCATGACTCATTTCTATTGGGATGTGAAAGGAAGGAATTTTAATAATAGAAGGCAGGATGGAAAAAGAAGGACTGAGAGGAGAGAAGAGAGCTTCAAGGTATGGCTAACCTTTCCTTGACCTTAACACAACCACACACATCCCCCAGAGAAAACAAGTTAAACACCATGAGAATAGGAAATCAGAGGGAGAAAAAAAAAACAATTAAAATATACCACAGATCAAAACAGGAAAAAAATCTGCAATAACAGAGAAGAGAGAGGGAGAAGGAGACATTGAAGTTGACACTGCCAGAGATAAGTTGGACACTGGAGTGTTTTCTAGAGCTGACTTGTGTGTGCCGCTCTTCTTTCAAGGCATTTTGGAAGAATACCACATGATTCCATAGCTACGTTTACTTCCAATAAAATAATACATACATACATACATGACACATACATACACACATACACAAATCCTTTCCCCACATTGCTCCAATATAACTAGTGAGACAATATTCAATAGGACATTCATCAAAAACCTAAAAAAAAAAATGGGGTAAGACCTGGACTCCAGTGTGGGAATGTATATACCTTCACATATTTCTTAACTGTAGTACTGTTGACATTTCAAGTTGTAATTCATCCTTGTGTCAGTGCTGTCTGTGGCTTACAAGATTTTGGTTAGCAGAAATCCTGGAATCTATGTGCTAGTTGCCAGTAGTAGCAGCACTCTATAGTGACAATCACCAGATAATATGAGTAACTCTGCGAGTAGAGGATATTCTTGGCCCTTCTGTGCAAAATACTGCTCCAGTCACCAGCATCTAGTACTGTGTACTAAGAAAGACAGTATAGGTTAGGATTTACATGTGTTCTTCTCCATAAGGTATCACAAAGAAATCAATGTAGATTAAAATTTAGTCCCCATTTCCCTTCACCTACCAACCAAAATATTTCTTTTAGGATATCCTAAAATTTTTGATCTACCTGTATTTGAAATGGAGCCCCTGGAGAACGCAACTGCACTCTGCAGTTATTTGAGTCTTTCCTATCAACTGCAGATTGAGGTGTTGGCCACTGCTTCAAATAGGCCAACAGGCATACTGAATAACAAATGCTTAGCAGTCAGAGTGTCTGAGGGACAGCAGGAGAGCGAGATTTTCTGGCACAGAATGCCCCATTAGAGTACCATTTCCTTCTCTCAGGCCTTCTATTTGAAACCCTCAGGGAACATTAAAACCTTGCTAGAGCAGGCCCCTTGCTTTGGCTGAGCTGAATTAGGCTGTACAATTTCTAAATCACCCCCTGGATATTAGCCACAGGCAATTGAGACACAAGCAAAGCAGGATGCATGCCAGCTTCTCAGGAGTTAAGCCAACTCCAAAATGGAAGTTCGCCTCCCAAAACACCCCTTGAACTTCACAACTGCCTTGTTTAGTTCAGAGATTCTGTTTAGAAGTCAGCATGATAAGACATAGCCAAGCAGACATCACATGTGTCATTCCAACCATAAAGACTTTCATTATGGTATCAGCTTCATGCCAGGATGAACCTAAGGTTTTATTTTAATTGTTCCAATTTTGTTTATAGGCACGTAGGTAGATAGACAGATTATTGATAGATATATAGATAATTGATAGATCAATGTTAAATGATAGATAGATGATAAATAGATTGATTGATTGATATTAGATATATAAACAGATATAAATAGATGATAGAGATAGATAGAGACAGAGAGATCTCTTCCTTTAAATTCAATCCTTCTTTGACTAGAGAAAGCAATTGTAATTATTAAGATGACTATTTGTATTCATTAGGTGACAAATGTAAGACATATGCACTTATGATGTTCAATACTTTACAGAAACCATAAAATGAACAAAGTATCTCTTCTCTGTGTGTGCCATCTTTAATTCAAGAACAGTTGTTCTTTACAGTTTCTAGTGATTCATGCCTTGGAGAGCTACCATATAACCAGAGGAATAATGAGATTTGATTATAATTTTACAGTTAAGGATTTTGCACTTAGCATCTTCTTCCATCTGTTTATTTACCAGGCATATACAGCCTTTTGAGTGCTCTTTTGCATGGCATTGCATGAGGATGTAACATTAACTTGTACTCTACTGAAAGCAACATTACTTCTGAACTTTGTTTGTTGCTGTTCCATTTATTGATAAATTTGAGGAAAAAACCTACAAAGAATATTCTCACACATAAACTTAAGTGAATTTTTGTAAGTTTTCTAATGATTTGAGAAACACATGATAACCAGACTATTTCCTGGTCCCATTCCTACCCTAAGCAGTTGCAAAATGTCCATCATTTCTTAGGCAGAAGAGCATATTGAGTCCAATTGTCTATACCAATTTGTAACAGTAGAAACTTGTCCTTTGTAAATGTAATACCACTGTGTTAGAAATTATATGTTTAAGACCCTACTGTGCTCTAAACACAATATAGAAATCTTAGGCATCTATTGGCTAATTGAAACAACTTTGTAATGCCTTTCTAAGAAAACAAACACTATACAAATTATTGAGTATATACTTTAGGTAAAAGATAAACCTACTTGTAACTTAATGAGTATCTTCATTCTAATATTTTAATAAAATATTAAATATATTGTGAAAAGGTATTTATCTTTTTTGTTTTCTATTTGTTCGTCCATGGATAGTAGGGATGGAAGACATAGCAGCTGCGGAGTTTAATATTACTCACAGGAGTGTATACAGAGTCATCATGTGACCAAGCAATTCTACTCCTCCATAAAACTTGAAAGGCCTGAAAACATGGCATTCATATAGCATTGTTTATAATGAATAAAATGTAGAAACAACTACTTAGAAGAAACATAAAATTTAGTAAATCCATAGAGAGATAAAACAGATTATTGGCTGACAAAATTCTGTTTTGAAGGAAAGACAGGAGGAACTTCTAAATGGTATCAGACTTTTTTGGCAGTGCGATGTGGTTAGAAGTAAATGTTTTAGGTTTGGGTAGTGATTTCTTTATTCTTCTGAAAATATGTTAAGAAATACTTCACTCTGTCCCACCTGGGGATCCATCCCATATGCAGTTACTAAACCTAGACACTATTGTGGATGCCAAGAAGTGCATGCTGAAAGGAGCCTGATATGGTTGTCTCCTGAGATGCCCTGCCAGAGCCTTACAAATAGAGGCCACAGATGTTAGCAGCCAACCATTGGACTGAGTGTGGGGTCCATAATAGAGGAGTTTGAGAAGGAACTGAAAGAGTTGGAGGAGTTTGCAACCCCATAGGAGGAACAACACTATCAATCAACCAGACCCCCTAGAACTCCCAGGGACTAAGCCATCAACAAAGGAGTACAGATGGCTCCAGCTGCATATGTAGCAGAGGATGGACTTGTCATGCACTAATGGAAGGAGAGGTCCTTGGTCCTATGAATGCTCGCTAGATGCCCTAGTGTATGGGAATAGAGGGTGGGGAGGTGGGAGTGGGTGGTTGGGTAGAGGAACACCCTCATAGAAGCAGAGGGAGGGAGGATGTGATAGGGTGTTTCTGGGAGGGAGGGAAACCGGGAAAGAAGATAACATTTGAAATGTAAATAAAGAAAATATACAATAAAAGAGAAAAAAACAAATAAAATAAAAATATATGCAAAAAAGAAATACTTCACTGAGTTTATGAAAGAAAAACAAAAAGCATATGAACTAAAGCTCAATAAATCTGCAATGAAAAACTAGGTACACTTGTATGTAATTTTTACATAAACATAAAATATGCTTCGCATATGAATAACAGTATCTTAGAGACCTGCCTGTCTGGGCCTAAACTGAGCAAATATGAAAGATTACTTTCTGTTAGATAGAAAGGTTGAAAACAGATCTGTTCTGGAAACTAAAAAGCGAAGTTTCCTCATACTATACATACAGAAAGATTTCTATATATGAGTCTTACATTGGAAACTAGTAATTGGGAACAATGCTTAACCCAATACTAAATTACATCTCATGAGATGTTAACTTGAAATTTATAATTATTTTGTTTTACTCACAAGTATCCACTAAAGCACATAAAGGTCAAAAGAGATGCTGGACATCTGTGGACCCCAGGAAAAAATAAAAGAAGGAGGAAGGGAGATCAGAGGTAAACATCATATATGCTGGGCATGCTATTCTAGAAAGATTGCTAACGATGGTGCTTCTACTGTTACTGTGAAAATCTGTGTTTGGTAATCACTAATTTACATAAAATAAAACTGTGAAAGTGAAAACACCAAAATGACTTTATTGAACTACTTTTCCCCGGGAGTATGGTTGTTCTTGCTAGATATGCTTTCATCTCCTTCCACAATCCTCACTATCTGAGAAAAAGACAAAGTCCTTCGTGTTAACATTCTTGTATAAACGCATTTCTCATTTGGAGATAAGAGATCTAAGATTCAGTCTCATTACAATGAGGCTTTGAGTGCCCTCTATACAGTTAGAAAGCAGAGAACAGCTCATTTCCTACTCCAGGGATATATCATGGTCTGCATCAGACTGTATCCTCATTAGACAAGGAGGTTAGTTCTAGGCTTGAAGGATTCTGGTTGTGAAGCAATATAAGGATAAATGAGTTTTTGCTCTATCATTAACCAAACAGGTTTGAATTTTGGAAGACCAGAAGCATAAAAACAAACAAACAGAAATAAAAATTTATTTGAATTAGGAAACAAAAATAATTTAGAATGTGCTTCATGGAGTTTCAAAGATTAAAAGAAGCAAAGAAAGACTAAAAATCTTGACAGTGGCAGAGGTATTCTCTTATTAGAAAGGCATCCTAAAACACATCCAAGTCAGAGTTTATGTTTATTTGACAAAATATTATAACATATAATCTTATATATATCATATAAAATCTGAAGGCTAAATCTATTATTTAGGGGTTTTTCTTGTACACTGGAAAAGATTAAAAGGTCTTTTGGGTTTTTAAATTTTGATATGTAAATATTATAACTATATTCCTTAGAACATTAGATTTACAATTATGACATGGTCATATATGTTTATATTATTTGTATTTATATTTATAAATACAAAGGCATATGTATAGAACAAGAAAGAGAAGGAGCTGGCATGTATGGTAGGCAGAATGTTGAAAAATTACATGTAATTCATGACCAATATTCTAGACTATGGTAGCAAAATGTTATCTTGCTCCCTTTTATTCAATACATCATATGTATCATGTCTTATAATTTGTACAACAATTAAAATTATACCTTTTAACTATAGTTCAATGAGCTGAGTAGCTCACTCTTTACATTATAGAAAATGTAAAACTATACTTAAATGGAACTCTACATTTGAAACCCACTATCAACCCTAAGCTCTTGAGTTCATGCATAAATTATAATGCTTATAATGTATAGAGAGAGCAAGAAGTATATAAAAAGCCAAAATATTAATATATATTAATATATGTAATCTATCCCTAAGAAAAATCACTGTTGCGGGAATTATAAAAAAATGAATCTAACTCCCAAACTTTTCCACCGGGCCATGTTCAGGAGCCGGTGCCCTCTCATCCCTGACGTCACCATGTCCCAGAGGGCTCTTGTTATTCTTTCCCAGCTATTTACAACATCTCGCTTACATGCAACTTTTTACACACACCCCGCAACCATTCATCTAAATAGTGCCTAGGACTGGGTAAGTAAAGCATGACTCTTAAGGCCTTAATATCCAATCAGATTTATAATAATAATAAGATCACAATTTACAAGATGCCAATACAATAATTTCAGAACCAAATAATAAAGACAATGTTCTAACCCAATTAATCTATTTTGTAAAAACCTTTGCTTGGTTGTATAACCATGTGGGATCTGACTCCTCATCATACTCTGCCTCTATGATGATGAATCCTTTCCTTGCTCTTGACCTTTCTCCTCCTCCAACTCTAGCTCTATCTCTCTATTCCTGTCCAATCACAGGACTGTCACTGCCCTAATGTGATTGGACAGAGAAACTGCTGCAGCAAATCACTATTTAAAATTGATAATACCGTATTGAACAATATTTTGATTTTTCCATTCATGAAGCGACAGTGAGAATGTATGGAAAGAATAACGGGTTTTTTTACACAATGTTAGACTTTGCTTGAAGCCTTTTCTCCTCTTGAGTAAGGTTAAAGTACTCTCATGGCTGTAGACACTATGTATTTCCTCAAATGCAATGGTCTCCAGGATAGTGTTGGCCAAGGAACCATGTTAGAGAACCAAAAGCCTGAGTAATTAGTTCTTCAGGCTCAGCTGTTCTACTGCTTTGAATGTGAGGAACTTTGCACTGCCTGCTGTTCTACAGTTGAAACAGGATTTCCTGTCTGTCTGGATTGCAGCCACTACTATAAGACTTAAAAAGAGAAAACAAATGCCCTCTAGGACTAATGTAATAATGTCAAAATAATGCATACAGTGTAATATGGTGGTTTTGTGTGTGTGTGTGTGTGTGTGTGTGTATGTGTGTGTGTGATCTCTCTCTGTCTTTCTGTATCTTTCTTTGTATCTCTGTCTTTCTGTCTCTCTGCATCTGTCTCTAACTCTCTTTCTCTCCTTCTCTCTCCCTCCCTCTGTGTATGTGTGTGGTATTTCTTTCTGTCTTTCTGTGGTTCTTTTTGTATCTCTGTCTCTCTGAGTCTCCATCTCTGCTTCTCTCTCTCTCTTTTTTCTCTTGCTCTTTTTCTCCTTCCCCTCCCCCCCCCGTGTGTGTGTGTGTGTGTGTGTGTGTGTGTGTGTGTGTGTGTGTGTTTATAAAATCTGTTAAAGCAATTATACTGAATAAAAAGGTCAGGCAAATCAGAGGCTATCTTTCTGTTTTCTGATAGTAACAGTGATTTGATTATTTTATTTACATGCAGTTTCAATCAGAAAGATGCTAGTGCTATTATTGATAGCAGCATATAAGGGCGTTTAACATGTCCTGGAAACTCAGCAGAGGACTGAGTGAATAGACAATAGATGAGAATAGGATGTTCCTTGGTATTGGCAATTCTTTCAAACACCTTTCCTTGTACTAACTTCATCACTGCTGGAACTCTGGTAACTACCAGGACGTCTTCAGGTTCCACAAATAGAATCATATCCAAATATATAAATCAGGGCAACTTGAAAGAAAAGCACAATGACTGGTGTCCATGAAGCCTCTCATTTGCAAAATATTTCCATAGTGTGTTCTTCCTTTTCTTCATCCTATGGATAGTTTATTATCCCCACACAGAGATGGGTAAAGGAAGGATAAAGGAATGCCATTTGTTTGAAGTGAAAGAGCGTAGCATAAGGATAACTTCATTCATGATCCCCTCCCAATAGTCTTCATTCCAAATAGCAGATTGCTGTCATTTCCTTTGATAAAATTGGTATCTTAAAGTGATATCTGCTTCCTCACATGCACAGACACATTGGTCACGTAGATGAGATGTGGAAATAGCCTAGTGTCCACTGAGAAATGAAGTCACAATCTCTCTCTCTTCCTCTCTCTCTCTCTCTCTCTCTCTCTCTCTCTCTCTCTCTCTCTCCACCCACCCACCCACACACACACACACACACACACATACCTAGAAGGAGAGAAGAGAGAAAAACTGTAATTTAATCATTTTTAAAGGAAATACAATGAAGACATTGTTCTCAGTAAAAATAGTTCAAAATCAAACATGAAAAGCCAGCATGACCTCATTTATGAGCAGAAATTAAGAACTGTAATTATAGGAGAGTGAAGTGTCTTTTTTTTATTTTGTTTGGTTTTGTTGTTGTTGTTGTTGTTGTTGTTTTTGCCACTGACTGTATGGGATGTGAAAAACATGAGAAATGGTGAGAATACAGATGCCCTAAAATAATAAATAACTCCTGGGGATCTACAACAAGGTGTCTATACTTAATAATACCATGGTGTTTCTATTAAAATCTGGTGAGTGCCAGTACCCTCATCCTTGACACAATTTCAGCATGATTAATGGACACCATCATCTCTGGGATTGTGGTAATCATTACAACATACCAAATCTCCACAGTTTAACTTTTTAACTTATGTATGCTCAGTTAACATCAATATTTAAAATTTTCAAATAGAAAATGAAAAGTTCCACTAATAGTATGTTGCCAGAGTACTGGAAACTTATATAGCTTCCTAAACTTAAATTTATATGCTATGGTTATGTATGTTAATATCACATCAATTATTTTATTCAACAGATTTTGCTGACTAGTTAGAAGTAGTTACTTAGCCATTATTTGAACCATTTTTAAAATACAACCTTAAAATGGAATTACTTTCTTTTGCTTGTGAAAACTCAAATCCCGTGTGTGTGTGTGTGTGTGTGTGTGTGTGTGTGTGTGTGTTTCTGGTAAATTCAACATTATCCTGAACAGAGGAAATAAACTGCCTTTCTTTTTCATTGTATGAGTTTTCATTGTTAGCTACAATTTAATAAAGTCAAACTTTAGAAAAACTTAACTCAAAGAGCCTTGCAAAGATGTAGAAGAAAGAATTTGAATCTAAGTCACCACTGAGAAAACAGATACCAGGATACCCATTTAACTATTAGATGCATTTAGTAGGTACCCTTGACTTCTATCTACCATGGGACTGTTTCCCTGAGGTAAAAACCAAGCCTCTAATATCCCTTAGCAGCTGGGGACATTATGAATAATGAATGAGGATAGGGAAGCACTCATCTGACTGCTATCTAAGTAATATTTTTAAGAGGAAGAAAATGTCCAAATGGGAATTGAGTAAAATGTTATTTTAACACCGTGTAGCCATCTCCATGCTGATGAAGAAAAAGCCTAACCCAAAAGAAAGAAAGAAAGAAAGAAAAAAGAAAGAAAGAAAGAAAGAAAGAAAGAAAGAAAGAAAGAAAGGAAGAAAGGAAGGTAGAAAGAAAGAAAGAAAGAAAGAAAGAAAGAAAGAAAGAAAGAAAGAAAGAAAGAAAGAAGTTGTGAAACTGAGTTCAAGTTGGAGACCCACACTATAATGAAATCCTTCAACTGTGCTATTCAAAAGTAACTAAAATGTAAGCAAACAACGCTCATGTCCATGAGGTCAAAAAAAAAAAAAAACTGGTACTATTAAGACAAAACTTGTTAGGATGAATTTTCTAGGAAATAAGATTGCTTATGTTAATACGTAAATGTGAAATGGTGTTAATCACAATCCATCTTGAAGAACTGGGAACTGGGAAGGAAAAAAAAGTAGTTATAAACGGTATGTAAAGCATTAAACTATATAAGATCCCTCCATTGCTGGTGCGATTGCAAACTTGTAAAACCACTCTGGAAATCAACCTGGCAGTTTCTCAGAAAATAGTTCTACCTGAAGATGCAGCTATTCTGCTCCTGGGCACATACTCAAAAGATGATTCATCATATGACACGGGCATGTGCTCCATTATGCTCATAGCAGCTTTCTTCTTAATAGCCTAAATCCAGAAGCAACCCAGATGCCCTCAACCAAATAATGGATTAAAAAAATGTAATACATTTACACAATAAACAAGGACATCATGAATTTTGCAGGCAAATGGATAGAAGTAGAAAATATCATCTTGAGTGAGTTCACTCAGACGCAAAAGGATATGCATGGTATATACTCTCTGATAAGTGAATAATAGTCAAAAAGTTCAGAATACCCATGATACATCACACAGACCCAAAGAAGTTAAACAAGAAAGAAGGTCCAAGTAAGGAGTCTTGAATCTCGCTTAGAAGGGGAACAAAATAATCATTGGAGACAGAGGAAGGGAGGAACCTGAGTAAGAAAGGTGAGAGCAAAAGTAATAAGGGGGCAGGATCAGGCATGGGGAGAGACAGAAAAGAGGCCCAGAGGCCAAGAGATTGAATGGAAATATGCAGCTATAGGATTGTGGGGGGCGGGGAGAGTCTCTAGGATGTCCCAGAGACCTGAGATGAGGGAGGCTTCCAGAAGTCAACATGGGTGATGTTAGCCAAAATGCCCAACAGTGGGGACATGGAACCTGAAGAGACCACCTCCAGTAGCCAGACAGGACCACCTCCCCAGTGGAGGAATGGGGACACCAACTTACCTAAAAATGTCTAAAAGACAGAGCAGAGACAGAAGGGATGGCTAACCAGGAACAGGTCCAACTTCAGACCCATCCCTCGGGAAGTCACTAATTCCTCACACCAGTAATGATGTTATTTTGTGCTTGCAGACAGGAGCCTAGCATAGCTGCCCTCTGAGGGACTATAACCAGCAGCTAACTGAGACAAATACTGATATCCACTGCCAAACTTTGGATGGAGGCCAGGGCACTTACAGAAGGTTAGAGGAAGGATTGAAGGCCCTCAAGGAGATGGCAAACCCACAGGAAGACCAACAACATCAACCAACCTGGACCCCTGGGAGCTACCAACCAAAGAGTCTTGGGCTGGTCCAAGGCCCCTGGCACATGTATAGCAGAGAACTGCCTTACCTGGCCTCAGTTCAAGAGGATACACCTAATCCTGTAGAGACTTGATACACCTGGAAGGATATGGGTAGGAAAAGGGCATTGAGGGACAATGGGGGGATGAGAGGAGGAACTCTGTGAGTGAGGACCAGGAGATAGGACAGTATTTGGGATATAATTAATTAATTAATTAATTCTTTTTCAAAAAGAAAGGAAAAGTTGACCTAGTAACAAAATAACAATGATTTTTACACTTAAAAAAAAAAAGCATTAAACAATATAGGATCAGAAAATAAACATCTTAATTCAAATCACATTTTAGTTATCCAATGTATGATTAATTCAAAACAGTAACTTTTAGAAACAGACAATTTTCAAGTACATCTAATTTTTTATGGATAGAGACACAATAATACACTTAATGTATATAAGTAGTATAAATTTTTATATGTTGTTTTATGGTATTCTTGGCAACAATGAAATCTAACCAGATATCTAACAATGATATCTAACCAGAAATTCACATCATTTTTCAAATGTTCAAATTCCCTTCCTAACCTACTTTCTTTACATAATGAAGAATGTTAAATCAAAAACAGACTGGAGGTCAGAGCACAGAAGTGACAAGAAGATTCATAAGACGTAAATACAGACAGAATTAGAAAGATGTGTAATGAGAGTATCTCAAGATAATATTGCCTGGAGGATGCTAAATGATGTAACCCAGAACCAATGGGAAATGCTTGTGCTGTGTAAATGAAAAACCTGGTTTTCTCTTAGATTCACAGCCCTTTCCCTTCTATGCACTGGACAAACCAGATGTCAGCAGAAACTTTTGGATCCTGGAGAGTAAATTAACTCCTCTCAAGAAGCCTAGATACATAGCACTCAGATTTGAATGGCAGCTATAAAGTTACACAGCTATTACTGAGGTTAATGGCTAAAGATAAAAATCTATTGATTTCAGTAATAAGATCTCGATATCTGGAATAAGATGTCACCATAGACAATATGTCATGGGAAAAATAGATGAAAATGTAGGAAAGGCTATTAATGTTCTACCAACTGCACTGTAGAAATAATTCCACCTTCTTTGAGTGAGAACTTATATATAACCATCCCTATAACATTCAGAACACATTGCATATGGTATAGTTCACTCTTATGTAAACAATATATATTTGTGTACACGTATCCTCAAATACAGATTCATTAATTTTCTGAAAATTCACCTGTCATCATTGTTTAAATCCAGATTTAGATCTCTTAAGAACATTGCCACAGTTAGATGTATCAGTCTAAGTGATCAATGTATCTAGTCATTATTTCCCAAATATTTCTAAAAGATTTCTTTATTAAGGTCAGTTTATCATACAGTTCTTTAAATGTGAGACCTTATTTTTAAATAGTTTAATATAAAAAGACCAGGGGTAAAATTCTTAAGGAACTGAATCCTCAGTGCCCACATAAAAGGTCTACTGGTATATATATATATATATATAAAGGTCTACTGGTATATATATATATATATATATATATATATATATATATATATCCTCAGAACTATGGTAGTTCAGAAATAAGCATGTGTTGGGGGATTGATAGCCATCCAATCTAGCTGAATTGGCCTGCTTCAGGTTCAGTGGAGAAATCCAGTCTCAAAAGTGTGAAGCACAGGTTAATAGAGGAAAATACCTGTCATAGACCTCAGGCTAGCACATGTACACACAACCAAAAACACACACAGATACAAATATACTCATATACAGACATGTACACATATATAACAAACATATATATATATATGTATATATGTGTGTGTGTGTATATATACATATGTAATACACACATACACATACACACACACACACATACACACACACACACATACACACCCTCCAGAGCTGTATCACAGTAGAATAGCATAGTAACTATTTAGAGAAAGCAGCTTAATACAGAAGGAATAATTTAGATGTCACACCATTCTAACTGCCACCTATAAAAGTCTGGCTTATAATCTTATTAAACAATTTGTTTCAGGTACACACTTTCAGAGGTAAAGGGGAGGGGAATAGAGGGAGAAACCCTACGAAGGGGGACCAGGAGGTGGCAGCATTTGAGATGTAAATCATATGTAAAGTTTTAAAACAAAGAAACAGCCAATGAACACTTTTAGTGGAATGGATGTAGACTGAGATGTGTTTGAAAGAAGAGACAGACTGTAGGAAGAGAAAATAATACCTTATATGCATGAGTTTAGTAGATCCTATGGGGGAAGGGGAAGAGAGATATACAGATCAGCAGCTGATATCTTCTTTATCACTCTCTAACTTATTTTTTGAGAAAGGGTCTTTCACTACACCCAACTGTCATTAGTATTGGTAGATAGACTGCTTTGTTGGCAAGCTCCAAGGACCTTCCTCCCTTTGCCTTCTCACACTGGGATTGATAGAGACATATACAACCATGCCTAGCTTTTTACATTGGTTCTGGAAATCCAAATTCAGGTCTTGATGCTTGCTCATCAAGACTTTACCCACAGAACTATCACCAAGCCATTAAAATGATTTTTCAAATACACTAGTGTTATCTTCCTCTATTAATGACTTTAGCAAAACTGATATTGTCTACATCAAATCCACTTGAAATATTGCAAAAATCAATGCAAATATTCATTAGAATACTTTATTTTTATAGTCTTCTATAAGTCAAAATAAGGATGTAGTTGTGGATAATAGAATTTCATGTGGAGTAGGATTAAGATGGATTATGAAGTTTTGTTCATATAACTTAACCTTCCAGTTCTAGAATGGCCATGAATTGTTTTGCTTTTGTATAATTCTATCCTGATGGATAGGGGCTGCTCTCTTCCAGTTAGCTCAGCATCACATAAGTACATCACTAAAGGAATGAGTCACATGTTCCTGAGTCTTCTCAGGAAAATCCATGGCATTTATACTGAAGGAAAGTTGTTCTTCCTCCAACTACCTCACCCCACAACATGCAATGATGTCATAAATACATGGGACCAATCAGGCATTTTATCTTCTTTTATCAACTAGTTCAAGGGTTGGTATTCATCCAGAGTTAACTGAGAACTATATGGTCATAATTGTCAGGAGAATGTTTTGTTTGTTTGTTTGTCTTGCTTACAGACACTTTAAATGTAGTTTCTATCACTTACAATCCAGAATCTCCAGTGTGATTTTTCCCCTTCAGACAGTAAGCACTTAACTCATGGATAGTAGCTTAAAAATAGAGAAGTCATATCTAAAACTCAATGTACTCTTTCCTTTTCTGGAAGTTGGCACATGGTTGGAAGATCATTGAGGACAAGGGCCAGGTCTGTGTTTATAAATTCTTTGTTTTATTTTGTGAAAATCAGCACTGTGGAGCAAAACCCTTAGAAGGAATGTAAAACCATGCTGTGCACATTTGTGAAGCTGAGGCATACACAAGCAGTGACTGATGACTGTGGTCTGCATGTTCTAAACAGAAAAGGAATTCTCTAGCTGTATCTGTTGCACTCCATGAAAAAGCCACAACACTGATCTGCTCATTTCAATTTTTCCTTTATTCTTCTCTTATACATTACATTCTGACAGCAGTTTCCCCTCCCTCCACTCTTTCCAGTCCTCCCCCAGCCCATCCTCCCATCTCTGCCAGATCCATTCCTCTTCCATTTCCCTTTAAAAACAACAACAACAACAACAAAAACAGACATCCCAGGAGATGTCAAGAGAAACCATCATAACAGATTACAATTAGACTGTGCACAAAGCTTCATATTAAGGTTAGGCAGGGCAACCCAATAGAAAGAAAAGGGTCTCAAGAGCAGTCAAAAGAGCCAGAGATACCACACATACAAACAACCCCCCCCACACACACACAGACTCCCTCTGTTGGGAGTCCCACACAATGCCCCAGGTGTACAATCATAATGTATAGGCAGAAGACCTATCTCAGACATATACAGTGTTCATTTTTGTCACTAAAATCCCTGTTAGCATTTACCCCTGTGTATGGACTGTGTTTCATGGGGTCCTTGGCTCCTCTGAGTCCTATAATACTCTTTTTGCAGGGTTCTACTGGCTCTGCACAGTGTTTGGCTGTACGTCCCTACATCTGCTCCCATCATTTGATCAATAACTCCTTTTTGATGACAGTTTGGTTAGGCACTACCATATGAGTATAACAGAATATCATTATTGATTATTTTGCTGTACTTTTCCCAATTACATTTTGTTCTATCCTGTTTATCCTCTGGTTCCTGGTAATCTAGGCTGTTTCTGGCATGGGCAACTTCTCGTGGTATGAACCTCAAGTTGGCCAATCATTGGTTTGCCATTTTCACAAATTCTGCACCACCATTATCCCAGTACATCTTGAAGCAGAACAGATTGTAGGTTAAAATTTTTTTGGCTGGGTTGTTGTCCTAGTATCACTGTTAGAAAAGTTGCCTGGTTATAGAAAATGACTAAGCATAAAAATTAGAATAGAATATTTATTAAAAAAAAAGTAAGGGGAAAACTTTCCAACAGTGAACCAATAAAAAGAATAAAATATATGTCTCTTGTGTGAGTTATTATGTATGATGTGGATCCACAATCATGTTTCAAGAACATAAGAAAAAAGAAGAAAAAGATAGAAGAACAGAAATACTTCAAATTTCAGGGAGTTACCACATGAATAATGCTTGGCTTAACTCTAACAAAGATTAGCTCCTTCTTTAATGATAGATATAAGAGCATCTTCCATGTGTCACTCGGGAAGAAGCAGTAAAATGCTACCTTCTCTGGAACCTAAGTGGATGCACTTCCCAGGGAAGTAACTATGGAGAACACTAGGATCTCAGAGTTCTGTACATTGAAAATCACACATCATATCAGGTTCGTGAAAATCCCTTCCATGACCCAACTCTATCTGAAATACACAGCAGATGCTTTCGGGTAGAAAAAAAAGGAAGGAGTATCATCTCCTTCTCAGAACTCAAACTTGAAACTAGATTTTTAAATGTCTCCATTATAATGATACACAAATAATTGACAAGGACCACTTTCAAAATGTGTTAAGTTTAGAAAGTTTCATAACTTCACTCTAGTGAGAAAACTTCATTTTAAGTAGAAACATCATGTCATACAAAAAAAAAAAAAAAAAAAAAAAAAAAGTCCTCTAGTACGTTCAGTTTACCTGACTAAGGACTGGGCACAAAGGTTGCCTATTACCTGCTTTTCAGAGTCCACTTCTCTGTAACAAGAGCTTCACCTTCCAATCTGATTTCTTAAAAGCTACTCATGAAAGCACAGCTACATGAGCAAATTTTATATATAAAGAGGCAAAGCAAATACTTGCAGTACTATTGTGTTTATTAAAATGCTCAATAATTGTCATACTTCTGACTATGCCAAAGGCCTGGTCTACTTGCTTTTCACTTCCCCTGCATATCAGAATCACCTTGAAAACTCTGTAGAACCCTAGATTTCCCAGCATGGCCACCACAAGCACTCTTGTGAGAATCATGAGCATGAGAATCATGCTTCTTTGAGGTATGTCACATTGGAAGGTTGACCATACTCTATGCATGACCCCAAACTTATGCAGATATACAAAGGACTAATTGGATTCCGTGGGTTATTAAGAAGACAAAGAGGATAAAGTATAAGGCCCAAATAAGAAAGTGAGGATCTAGGGAAAGGTGGAGTAGGAAAATTGGGTGGATGTAATCATATTTCATGAAACTGAAAAGCTTCTATAAGACAAAGGACATTGTGAGTAGGCAAAATGGCAACCTACAAATTGGGAAAAGATCTTTACTAACCCTACATCTGAGAGAGGGATAATATCCAAAATATATAAGGAACTCAAAAAGTTAGACTCCAGAAAACCAAATAACACAATTTTAAAAATAGGGTATAGAGCTAAACAGATAATTTTCAACAGAAGAATCTCAACTCTGCTCCTTATGCTAATACAGCAAGAACCCTTACTCACTGAGGGATCTCTCCAGATCACACTTCTTGACAACATGCACATATTCCATCACTAAGTTTGAGACCATTAAAACAAAAGTTTCTTAGTTATTTTTACATTTGTTCATTCCCATACCCTTAATTTAAATGCGAAGTTTGACATAGTTTTATAATTCTACAAGCCTCAATTCATTAGAATATTGTGTTTACTTTGTTATATAATTTAAATGATTAATATGAAAAGAATGTTTGCTTTTGGTGTGGGAATTAGTTCAGTTGGGAAAAGTGCTAGACAGGCAAGCATGAGGGCCTATGTTTGAATACTACAAGCACAGTGAAAGTTGAAGGCATGGGGTGAGGCCCTGTATTTCCAGTACTTGTGTAGAGGAGAGAGGCAAATACAGGAAAATTCCTAGATGCTCATGGACCAATTAGACTAGCCTCCTCAGCAACAATAAGACACTAACAAATGAGGCTGCTGTCTGAGCCACACATGTAACTTAGTATATACCTTCATTATTTATATGGGCATAAACACACACACCCACAGACACACATATACACACACACAAGTATTTGTTCTTGTATTATGGAGTGAGGTTTTAGAAATTTAACTTTATATTTCTATTTCTACCACTAGAGCCAGATTAACTTTGTCATTGTAGATGGCCACCATTTTTTTGAGAAAATTATGATGATCTTCATTTTTTTGTTGCAAATAGCTTTAAAAAGTATACTTTATAGTTTAAATATTATGAGACTATGATTACTATTTAAATCCAGAGTCATATTAACTATGTGTTTGCTTATTTTTTGTTTGTAATCATACAGAGTTCGGTGAAGACCACAAATCCCAATTTGTCTTTAGTGGATTTGGCTCCAATATCTGTTTGATTTTCAAAGCCTTGTGGACTACATAACAAACCCGCATTGTATATGCCCCACAGGAGAAAAATTTGAGGACCTGGCAATGGAGCCCACCAACACTCTGTTTTAAAATCTTCACTACTGTGCTTTTGTTTCAATTCTTACAGATAATCTATGGAATAAAGGTTTCCTCTGAAGACTTGATTTATCCAACTCCCTTCTTCGTATTACATTTCCTAGATTCCTGGAGTTTCTTTCCAGGAACTTTGGCTATATAGATAAATAGTTTTAACCACCTTATGCCATCTATACGTTCCATAATTGGGTGATCCTCTGGACAAAATAGGAATCAAAAGAGAAGTTAGGTGACCAGAGTGTACCCCAGTGTGCCTGGCTGACTCTTCAACTAAGGAGTATTTGAGAAAGAGAACTCCATGGTTATTATGCTTTCCCTACACTCTTAGAGAAGCCCTAAATGGACTCTAGCATGAACAAGCATATTTTTCACTGAAACATTTCCTTTGCATGCAGGATTTAGGGCTGACAAGATGTTATGGGAAAGAAAAGGAAAACAACAGAAATCACCACTGTGTTGCTCATTTTTGAAACTGCTATTTCTTTTTAAGCTTTATTTATTTATTTTATGTACATGAGTACACTGTAGCCATTGTCAGACACACCAGAAGAGGACACTGGGTCCCATTATAGATGGTTGTAAGCCACCATGTGGTTTCTGGGAATTGAACTCAGGACCTCTGGAAGAACAGTCAGTACTCTTAACTATTGAGCCATCTCTCCAGCTCTGACATTTGTATTTCTGTTCTGAATCTTAGAACTCTAATATTCCTCAAAAGGACATTATGTAGTTCTTTTAAAATATTTTCTTCAAGAGTTCTAGTTGTCAGTGGGAGAAATCTTTTCAGGTGACTGTTTATTTTTTCTTAGCTGTATGAGAAACTGCTATTTTGAGATGACTGTGTCCCATCAATTTTCTTCTTTGTTATTAGTCTAAGTTTTCAATTATCAGTTGTATACTTTGTGCCTCACTACACTTCTCCCAGTTTGAATTTAACACTGGACTCCCTCAGATGACTCACAAGTCAGTTTCTATCTACAATGGTAAGTGTCACTCTTAGATAAATGATGTAGCTTCATTTTCTTACCCTTTTGAAAAAGAGTTAGATTATCAAAATTAAATTTATTTTAATATTCAAGCTTAAATTTTTATATGCAAAAGGACAATGTAGCATATTAACTCTTCTAGAGATGCTTAATTTCTAAACCTTTTTCTCAAATAAATAGAATGGTTTCATTTTAAGAAGGGTAGCTAATTTAAATAAAATAGGTGCACATACAGACCTCTATAAAGTAGTCTTGAAATTAAGGGGAAAAGTTAAAGTTCAATGTCACTGTTTATAGATTCTTGAAAAGTGATTAATAATAAAAAAGATTAGATGGCTGGTGAAAGTGATAATATAATCTATGAGAAAATATTTCAGTTCGAGAATAATCTTCAGTAGATAGTAATAAATGTTCATATCTTAAATACTATTTTTAAAGTGCTATATTAAGCCAGGCATAGTGGTTCACACCTTTAATCCTAGAGCCAGAGGCAGGCAGATCTCTGAATTTGACACCAGCCTAGTCCACAGAGTAAGTTTCAATATAGAGAGACTATACAGAGAAACCTTGTCTTGAAAAGGAAAATGAAACAAAAGAGAAAAAAGTGTTACTAGTTGTCCTCAGTTGCTAAGATAAACAGCATGAACAAATGCAAAGTTTATTTAGGCTGGTGTTTACTGGAAGAGTCCATGGTGGGAAAGACATGCCAGAAGGCAATCAGAGCAGGAAGCCAGCAGATCATATCTCCAATCAAGTGGGCCAAGGCTTTGAAATCTCAAAGTGACATCCTTTCCCTGTTTAAGATCACCTAAAGGTTTCACAACCAACTGTCCAAATATCTGAGCTCATCTTGGGCATTTCTCACTCAGGCCACTACCAGTGCTAGAGCTTCCAACCTGTCGATGCTTCTGACACTATCCTATCAATAACACAGAAATAATACATGAAGGTTATTTTAAAGATACAGATACCTCAAACCTGGTGACTATTTGGACTAATTCTGACACTCCAAACAAAGGTCATCTTTCTTCCGTAGATCATTTGGCATACAGATATAAAGCAGTAAACCATCTGTTGATATTTTTCCTTGCGCAATTAATTAAAAATATTTAAAGCTTTTAAAAAGTCATGGAAACACATAGACAATTGCTTGATCAAGTCATGCATAACATTTATAAAAAAATAATCTTCAGTAAGTGGTCACTACCCTGGGGGATACCTTAGAAAAAATTCATAGTATGAGACATTATTTACAAAAGCCAGTTTAGAGTAGATGATTTGCTTCTTATACTTAAATCACACAATTTGGACCACACCTATATAGTTATTCCATCTTCATCTGGACAGGATCTAGAGTATGGCTAAGCTTTTAACACATGTATCAATCAGGGTCCTACAGAGAAAATGAGAAGACTGTAAGATAGATGACAGATGGGTAGAAGGATGATTGAATTGACAGATGAAAGAATGGATGAATAAACCAATGTGTGCTATTGTATGTACATTTAACAGTACCAGAATCCATTTAAAGGACAAAATAACAGAAATGCAGCAAGGGTCATGCTTGAGTTCTGAGTTTGAAATGTGTAAAATAGGCAAACATTTTAGATACAGAAGAGCCGATGTCATCATCACAAGCTTGAATTTTGGGACAGGACAGGCCTGGCAGCTTGAGCAGGAGTCTCACATTGTAGACACAAAGCAGAATTCCATCTTTGGGAAACATTTATTTTCTCTAAAGGTATAAAACTTATTGGATCTGAGTCAACCAGAAAGTCAAGTGTGATCCATGCCACTTAGATGTTATTCATATCTGTCCCAGGATGTAACAGCATCATCTAACCTAGAAGTAAATTTTTTATTTTGAGATTATAATATGATTGTAATATGTCTACTTTTCCTTTCCTCCCTGTGACTCCCCTCACATTTCCTCTCCTTGATCTCTTTCAAGTTCATGAATTCTTTATTCATTAACTGTTATTGCTCTTATATGTAATTATTCTTAATTGTTCTTGAATATGTATTCCTATTATACACACATACACACACATATATGCTCATATATACACATATGAACACTTTAGTGTAGAAGATTATTCTCCTAGAACAGGCTTTCCTTAGTCACCTGTAATATTCTCTGTAAGTTTGAGGCCTCGTGGGATTTTCTGCATCCACATTGACATATTCATTGGTGCATTTCTTGTTCAGTTTATATTTGGATAGTTATATTAGTGTACTTTATAGATATGGCTTTTGACATTTCTAAAAGACACCATCTCAATCCAAACTCCATAGACCACTGTCTCTTACAATCTTTCTGAGCCTCTTCTTTCAGAATGTACCCTAGCCTTAGTTGAAAGCATATTTGGACCATTTGGACCATAAGTCAGTTGGGACTGGGCTTGAAAATATTTTGAAGTATCATGTTTTTTTTTTTATAGTGGTCCCTGTTTATTGCAAACAGGAATTTCCTTGACTAGGAGTAAACCCTACATATAACTATGGATATAAGGAAAATTGTTAACAGGTTGTTAGGGATTATGCTGGTTTAGTAAATTACTGCTTATATATTCATCTTCAACATACATGATTTCACTAGCACTGAGTAGTGAGCTATGTTTCTTTCTGCACCAAGCATTGTTTCCCTCTTGTTGAGTGGATTATGACTCTACTTAGAGGGGATTGGCTAATGCCAAGGTTGACAAGCCACAAGTAAACCCTTAGAGCTGTTATGCCATGCTGCTCATTGATGTAGTACAGAGGCCTCATAGCTGACGAGGACTGCTGGCTGTCTCCCTCCTTTGGGAACGTGCATCGTACCTTCTAGTACTTCTGAACTAGCCCTAAGGAGGAAGCTTTCAAGTAAGTTCAAGCTTTGGTAGCCCAGATATTCTTGAGGGTCTTTTTCTCCTGAAACTTTTTTTTTCTTTAGCAAGTTTTACATAGTCCTGGGTATACGTATATGTAAACCAGGGTATGCAGCAATAAGTCACAAAAATAGAGATTAAAATTTACTTTTAGCAATTGTGACAATATATAGATATGAACTCTGAAAATCATTTTCCTTCTCAGATTCCTCCTGCCGCTCTTTCTAGATAAATGTCCATCCTATAATGTAGACATTGTCTTTCATTATGCCAGAAGGGCTCGACTGTCTTCAGGATTGTGCTAGAGTATGACCAAAAGAAAACAAAAAAGAGGGAAATGAAATATTTACTCTTCTGATCTTTTACTAATGTTATACAGTGTGGTTATTTTTCCTTGAGAGCCTCAGCATATGAGGACTTACAGAATATCTTCCCTTTTACCACTTCATTCCACAAAATATCCCTCTGGAAAAGAAAGTTATCATGCAAGAATTATTGCAATTGGCTCAAACTCACATCACGGTGCCTTGATGAGAAACATCTGTTATCTAAGAGTAGGGAAAGGCTTATCTGAAAGCTGACTAGTTTCATTTGTTATTCCATTCTACATGTTTTGGTGGGATATACTCTCTGCATATATGGTATAAGTATTTGAACTGTGTAGTAAGTATGAGATGCTAATATAATCATAGGTCAATTTGAAAGAACACAGACCTAATGAGTAAGCAGAAGTGATCATCCTTTCTCGTGATTTTATCAAATAATTAATTTCAAGAGTATGTGCTTCTTGTCCATACAAGACATGGAGCATGGGGAATTTAATAGTCCTCATCTGAGGAACAAATAGTTCTACCAAGGGGTTAGGGATGGCATTCCAGTAAGTGTTAGTGGGGAATAAAAGATAGCTATTCTGTACTATTCACTGAGCCACTGGGGACAGAGAGACTTCATCCTACTAAATTGGTAATTGATCTCAATTACCCAGTAGAAATGTCTTAGTTACCTGCAACGATAGCAAAAAGGGCAGTGGCTGGAACTTGTGAGTTTGTAAAAAGCTCTGTTCTGTGTTCCTTTACACATGACTCTGATCAATGGAAACAATCTAGTGAAGACAAAGATCAATAAACATATATATTCTTGGCTTTGGGTGCTAGAGATCAGTTGTGACAAGCATAATATGTGCATGGCAAGGATCTGAGTTCAATCCTAAGTTCTGAACAATTCATATGCTAGAGATTTAGTCCTTCAGAAGGATTAAATGCTAGTTAGGGAGTTAGTGAGTAGTAAGGGATGTACAACTTCATATCAAATGCACTAGCAAAGGTTAGAGGTTTCCTTGTCTGCTAAGTGTGTGACTAAATTTATTCCATGGTGACATGGGAGCTGCCTAGGACATCTGTGTTCCCTGTGAAGAAGGAAACAGATTTCCAAGCAAAATGAGTATCAAGAATGAGTATACAAGTCCAATGGCTTAGGGTGTGTGGGGTATTCTGTCCATTGGATACACTCCAGCACTTTTCATCTTCTCTTTGTTCTGAGGTCCTCCCTTGCTTTGGCTTCTGGTTAGTATCAGTTGATAGAAAGCTTTGTAAGGGGATCAGAGGTAGGAAGGAGCATACTGGCAAATGCCATGGCCTCTACCACACATCACAGGCTTTTGTGTCTTTGAGCACCAGTATGATCATTTCTTTCTGCTGTTTCTAGTCCTATGGTGCTTCATCAGCCTTCTTACTTTCCCTTAGTCCCCACTACAAATGTAAATGCTGCCTTCATTAAACTCTCTTCAGTCACCCTTTGAAGATGCCATCTGTTTGTGATAGGATCATCATTCCAGAAAGTGACCTGCTACATTTTAATAAGGCTTATAATCATACTTAGCTTACAAATTTATTATTCCTAAGACATAAAGCCAATTTATCCATTTGAACATGGTTAACTTCTGACACAGTACTCTAGAACTTGGCTAGGTCTGCAAAGGAAAGGACTAGTTATAGGTAATATTAGTATTTCAGAGGGTTTCAGGAGCTCTTTATCCTCTCAAATTAGGCATGATTTCAAGGACCAAAAAGCAAAGCCAAACATGTTGTAATTAAAATAATGGCAGGAGTTATAAGGAAAAGGGATCTTAGGTTATCATACTAATGAGGAAAAACACTGAAATATTTGAATTTGTACCCTATCAAGAGCCACAGAGTTTAAAATATAACAATACAGTTCTAAGAAAGTAGCAAACTAAACTGATAAGATAGATAACCCCAGAAACATTTAGCCTTCCTAAGAATTCCAGGCTAATTTAAAAATCCATTTAAGAGAAAATTAATTCCAGAGAAAATTAATTCCAGGACCGCAGTGTGATGTTCTCAGTAAACAGCTGGGTGGAGCATACATGCTGTGATGCAATGTGCCATGTGGGACCTCCCAAGCCATCGCCTGCTCAGCCACTCTAACACAGTGGTGTAAGTACTGAGGACACAGATGAAATCAGATAAAGATCTCTGACTGAAAACATGCTAAATATTTTAAATAATGCATCTCTTTTCTGAACACAAGAGTGCCTTGATCTTAGTGAGTGCCCAAAATTTCCCTACCTCCTACCCAAACTAAACAGCAGGGAAAACCTGAGGGTCCTCATTAGTTGCCTCTAATCATGAATTTCTATGAAATCCAAAGCTGCAGAGGCATGAACTAAGCACCAGCATTGTGTTGAAGCATTTCTGAGACAAATCAAGCTGTAACTAGAGAGAATAATGATCCTTTTAGATAAGCAGATGGAAAAATAACTCATGATTAATTTAGAGTTTTGTTTTATTTTTTGTTTTTTGTTTTGTTTTTTTTTTGCATACAAATCCACACTTCAAGTATATCAGAAGACAAACTATGTTGAGAACTTAACACTTGTTAAGTTGTGATAAAATGAGAATTTTGTTATACAGGTCTTTTAGAAGGGTTTCAGTTGTAGAAAATGCATGTGGACAGGTATATGTGCCAACGATACAAACTTTTGACATTGAAGAAGTGATTTTAAAAATCATAACGAGGAACTGGGGAGATAGTTCAATGATTAAAACAGCAATTGTGCAACAGAGAAACCTGGAGTACTGATTGTCTGAACCTTGGTAAATGGCAAGTGGCCATGGTGACACTCATTCCAATATTTACAAGATAGAAACAGAGTATGCCTTTATCAAGGAAGCCATACAAGTGAGTATGTTATTCCCTTGAGAGACCCTGTCTCAAAAACAAGATAGAGAATGATCAAGACGCTCAGTGTCAGCTTTAACACACACAGGCACGCACACATTTATGCACTATGTGCTATTTTAGATAAATATAAAATAATGTGATTCTTTGAGGCTTTGTCGAACAATCTTGGTGTTATTTTCTCTCCTTCCTTCAGAATTCACTTCCCTTCCCATCCCCAGTTAAACCTTTCCCCCTGACTTTCCATGCCCGCATATCCGGTTATTCCCCCTCAAGCTTTCCCACCCTCCACTCTCAGCTTCTGCAATTCCTCCCTTTGTTCATACTTGCATCTGAGGGTTTGGGGCTAGGCACTGCAGGTGAGAGAACATGTTGCATTTCTCTTCCTGGGTCTGGGTTACCTCACCCATCATAGTTTTTTCCAGGTCCATGTTCCTACCCACAAATTGCTTCATCTGTACAGATTTTCTACAATACATTCTTTGCTATTTTTGTAAGTATTTCATCACACTTGAGCGTGATAATAGTGAGTATGAAAATTTGCCAAAGTTCTGTCTTAGAATATTTGGAGAAATTAATGCTAATGTGACTAAAATCTCAAAGATTAGGAGGTTCCTCTGAAGAGTGGCCGATGTATTTTTTTTTCATTAGAAGAAAATTTATTAGTGTCATTGCTTAACCCTTTCTAAGAAGTCAAAGTTTTAAAAGCACAAGAAATAGAGATAAAAAGAAGAAAGCAATGAAGATGGCTGATATATTTACGATCTTGTGGCATTGTGGTAAGCTGCCTTTTGTGCCACAACCATTTCTAAACAGAATATGAGAAGCATATGGAAAACTGGAGAATGACAGGCTATGAGTGGAACTATGATTCAGGACTGCTAAGATCCTCTGGTGATCCAGGGTGAGTGACGTCACACACATGGTCATTTGGTTTGTAAGAAATGACCAGAAATGGGAAGCAATCGAAGAAATTTCTTTACAATGCCAAATGCAGTATAGTTATTTAAAAATGAGACCATAGATACTTTGAAATAACCAAACAATAACCAAACTGGTTTCTCCAGAGAGAAACCACAGCCTGACAAACTTAATGTCTTAAATTTCCATTAAACTGTAACATTTGAAAATAACATTTTATCCCTTTACTTTACTGACAGGGCCCTTATGTACGGTGAAATCTTCGTGACTTAAAGGGGAGGAGCATGAGGGCTAGAGAGCTTGATAACACAGCTAGATTTTATTTATCCCTTTACTCAGCCAACTATTTAAATTGACTATAGTCATCATGGTAAAGTTGAGGGTAGGGAATTTGAGGACAAGCCAATCACTCAGAAGAAGGACTATTTTCCTTTGGGGGCATTGGCATCAATCTCTAGTTTCACTAGACATTTTCACGTGACAGAAAGCACAGCCTTGTAGGCAGGGAAGTAAGCGATTGCACAATCTACCAACAGATCAAATGTGTACATACAGATCAAATGTGTACATACAGATCAAATGTGTGCATACAGATCAAAT
>NW_022196894.1:50078215-50100645 GCF_008632895.1 Mastomys coucha | reverse complement strand
GTACATACAGATCAAATGTGTACATACAGATCAAATGTGTGCATACAGATCAAATGTGTACATACAGAGCTCTTCTCCCTTATGGCAAGTTCACTTCCTCTAGTTAGCTGTTTGTGGCTTAAATTCCAAATCCTTTCAAGAAACAGATTAAAAATTATATAAGATGAATCCAAACGAAAAAAAGTAATACAGAGGGCCAGCAGAGCTAGTTAGTGTGTTTAATGCAGTCTAATTTTAAGGGTAAAAACACCACTATAAAATAATTTGAACAAAAGTTTTTATCAGCTGAAGGAATGGACAAAATAATGCTGAAGTATGAAAAAACACAGAGTAGTTTGAAACTTATAATCACTTAACCCCTGCATACCACATACATGCAGCTCACTGGGATAAGCTTATTAATTTTTCAATTAAGTGTTCAAACTTTCCAACATACATATTGCTGTTAAATCACAGTGAAAGAGTGAATATTATGGAATTCTATAGGTTCCATGCAAGATCCCCAGTAAATATATGCATGCCCACTCTATGCGAGGTACTGTGTTCATTGCTGCACTAAATTTAAGCTATGACGCTACTTCTGTGTATTTGACCTGTGGTGAATCATTTTCGATGAATTTATCAGAATTCTGTGGCTAGAAAATGAAAAAAACAAATCATTCCTGACAGCAGTAAACCATGGCTGAGCCCTGATTGATTAGACTCACAGTCTTCCTCAAGACAGGCTTTCCTTCAGTGTTCACTATGAGAACATTAATAAAAAACATATCCCAGGAAGGGTCAACTCTAGACCACTGCCAAACTATACAGAAAAACATAGGTCATTCTTCTCCAGGTTTTTGCTAGCTACCATCAGTCATCTTTTTCTTCCTGAGCATGTGGTACATTTCTTCTACCGTCTATGTTTGGTATTATTCTTCATTAGTCAACATGTGTTCTTGGAATGACCAGGATTCAAGTTTGCTTGAACAAATTTTATACATTCTATAGTTCCCACTTCTTATAATTCTCTTCCTCCTCTGCTTGTACTTTTGTCTATATAATACCCTCTAGTGTACTACATATCAAGTCTATAGATATACTTTAGAATCCATAGGAAAATTTGTCAAAACAAGGATTTGGGAGTCTTTCTCATTCACTTACTCATTAGTTAAGACTATGAATCTAGGAGAATCGTTTCTTAAAATTGTCTAGATGTTTCTAATGTACATTGTATAGTACTTGCTCTGATGGCTGGTATATCAAAGTGTGCTCTCCAGACCAAAAGCAAAACCATGACTTTGATGTTCATTACCATACAGAATCTTGGGTTTCTGGAAAAATCTATAGAATATTTATTCTTAAGCAGTGACATAGTGCTGCATGTCCATTAGGTATAATTATTCATTCCTAGAGGTCTTGTACCAAATAATCCTGAAGCCTACAGGGCCTATCCTGTTTAACTTCCTTTGTTTGATCCCTCTGTTGTTTCAGCTAGCACTTAGATACTTGTAATTTGCAGAATTAATGGCCACTGGTATAGCTTCTCTTATCAAAGGGTAAAATCAATTTCCTCACTTCTTGAACCCAGCTTGTGTGTGTTCACTGGATCCCTAGAATTTAATAAATTAATACTGTGAAATACAAACCAAATCCTCGCCAGTCCTAGTGACTGTTGTTGCTCTTCTAGGATCTTTTGCCACCAGTCCCGTCTGAAGAAGTTCAGACTGACCTGTGGGGTAGTGAAGAACATACAGCCATTGTAACTATAATGAACAAACAGACAGCCCTTAGATACAAAGCTACCTGGTGGTGGTAGTGGTGATAATAATGGTGATAAACATAAAACAAAACTAACACACTGAGGAGGTTTGACATTAACTCTTCTTTGAAAGTCTGATAGAAGTCTATCCTAAAAACCATATGGACCTGGGCTTTTTTAAAAAATTACTACATCTATTTCTCTAATGGTTAGAGGTCTTTTAAGCTGATTATCTGATTTTGACTCTAGTTTTACACACTTAGCCATAAATATTTTCTGATTAAACATCACAGTCATTTTAGCAAGCGACACCACCAATACCATCACCACCACCACCACCATCAGCATCGTCACAGTCAAACATTCATTAATTTTATAAGTAAAATAATGAGAAGATGCACATGCTAAATATGTTACTGAAGGATACATAACTATTAGTTTTGGTGCCCTCAGATGTTCAGAACAATGGTCAAAAAGAGGTATGGGATGTATGGAGCCCCGAGAATATAGACCCCACAGTCTATCAAGCTTTATCTCTTTTGGCCTGTACCCTACCATGGCTTTTTTTTTTTTTTTTTTGATATTTTCATGCTATATTCAGATTCATTTTGAGAGGGCTAGCCACAGTAGGCAGATATGTTCTGTGTACAACAGAAGTTTAAAGGGGCATGATTTTTCCTTAAATAAATTTATTATATATATAATGGGCTTACTACAAAATTATATTTTACAACCACAAAAGCTCACATCTGAGCATAATTACAAAGTGTAAGAGGCAAGTGTGAACAAAATAAATGATATATGAATCCATAATATTGATTTATAAAAGGAAAGCTAATTATGTTTTCAGGGATGACCATTTGCTCTTGGATAACCAATTGATGTGCTCTTCTTTGGAGAAGACTGTATGTAAAAACAATTAGTGAAAATGGAGGTCATGAATTTGAAAACAAGGAAGGAGACATATATAGAGTATGTCACGCGGTTGTTTCAATGAAAATGCCCACATAGGCTCTTATGCTTACGTATGTGGTCCTCACTTGATGAAACTCTCTCGGGAAGGACTAAGAAGTAAGGCTTTGTGGGAGGAAGTATGCCACTAAAGGTGAACTTTGAGACTTCAAAAGTCCATGCTATTCCCAGTTAGCTTTCTCTTTTTCTGTCTCATGCTAGTGAATCAGATATACACAGTTAGCTAAAGCTACAATGTAATGCCTGCCTGCCTGCTTCTATATATCACACCATGACAGTCATGGGCTCTTTCCTTCTGAAACTATGAATCCCCAAATGAATGACCAGGACATCTCGGACTCTGCCTTCGACACTGAGAAAAGTTCTGCCGAATAATTCCTAGGAACAGTTAGAGAGCCACAAAGATGATGGGGTTTCCAAACAAAAGTTTGCAAAGAGGCCTGTGGATGGGAAGAAAATAATTTTGATTTATGGATGTCTGTCATAATGGGATAGCATGCTTTTATTATTAAGCAGAGGATTCATAAGCAAATAAATACTTTTACAATAATGCTAATACCACTGTATGACTAAGTGTAAGTTCATTAATACCACTGTGTGACTAAGTCTATCCACACAGTATTTAAACAATTTGATTGCAAATAAATAATACGAATCACCAATACATAAATTATTACCACTGCTAAAATTATCATTAAGACCTAAAGCAACCAAGAGTAGGCCAATATGTCAGTCATGGGAATTTATGTCAGTCTATATCATTTTGGGATCTACAACTAAAGGGATACTATTGGAATCTTCAACAGAATGGGCTTTTGATCATAGCCATTTAAAATGGTTCCACATAGGATGTTGTTGCTGGTACCTTTAGATAAGTGTGTTCATTAAGTAAATAAATATGTTGAGACTGAACACTGTTGTTGATAGAAGAGAGCTCCAGCAGGCTTTTAAAGTCTTCCAGTACATTTTCTCGCAGTGGAAGTACATTTATTTATAATGCACGAAAGCTGTAGAAAAAAAATCTCACAGACCTCCAGCTAGTGACCACTTTGTGGTGCATAGTTGGACTTCAGTGCTCATTCAACAGACTAACCTGTGAGATGGTTCAGTATAAGTATGCAGCAGTGTAGTGAGCTAAAAAGGAAATATGCCCTCAAAATATATTCTAGCTAGGGCAGAATAAAGGATGATCTAACCAAGTACTTTAAAAGTTTAAACGGAGATAGAAGTGCAAGGAAAACTTTGCAATAGTTGAAAATGAGGATAAGAGATTCCCAGTCCTTCCAACTACTCCAGTAATAAATGCTTTTCAAGTACTGACACGGAAAGAGAAATGTCACTGTTTCCTGCAGGACCACCTCATGCCCTATCTCTTCCTAGAAAAGAAAAGTCATGTGTCAGACAAAATATACTGCCACCCTGGTGATTGAAAAATTGCAAAAAATGATTTCAAAAACAAGTGGATGGCTTGTGGCCAGAAAAATTTCTACACATAGAACACTGTTGCATGAATGCCTAACCAAATCTCATCTTTTTATACATGGTTTGAATTCAAGAAAGAAAGCATATATCTCTAGACCTATTTTTGAATACAGTGTTTCTTAACTGGTGTTGTGTTTAAGAATTACATAAAGTCCCTTAAATATGGATGATAATTTTAAAAGTCTAGGATAAAACCCAGGCTTGCTTTTCTCTAACAAATTCTTGCTCACATTGCTGATGCTGACCCGGAAATGTAGCTTGAAAACCTATGATATACGTGGCTGTCAGCAATCCATTAGTTATTATTTTTAGGAAAATACGTTGTGCTTTCTTTTTTCATGGAAAAGGAAACAATCAGCCTAATGAAGTGACCAACTACAGAATATTTGTTAATTTTACATATGACACCAGGCTGAACTTCATAATATGTGAGAAATAACTCAACAGAAAAAAAAATAATGAAACAATAGGTAATGATAATAGACAATAGATTAAAAAACGGGACATTTCACAAAGGAGGACTAGTATCCAACAAGCTTATAAACAAAAGTCATGAGCACGAATTTGCAAAAAAACATGAAAGTTTAAATATGACTAAGATATTATTTTATACCAATGAAAATGGCAATTATACAAAGGAATAAGAAAAGCAAGTATGGGTGAAGATGTGAAGAAAAGGGGTCACCATTCAAATTGCTGATGGCCATGTTAGTGCCTCTATTATGAAAGGCCGAGTTGAAACCCAAGTTATCCAGCAATGTTACTACTGGTTATATAGCCAATCGAACTCAAGGCAGCATATCACAGATATTTCCATATTTATTTTTATAACATAAGATTCCAAAATAGCCCAAAAAGTGAAGTGTTCATTAGCTAATGAGTGGATCGAGAAAATAGGATATGCATTCATGATGCCTATGTTTTAGCCATATTGAGAAGATCCCTGCATTCACAGTAACATGGAGATTATTTATGGTACATGTAGTAGGCCATGTACAGAGAGATAGTCCCTGAAAGATCTCCTTCACATGTGGGATATAAAAAAGTCAATCTATAAACGTGAACAGTAGAATGCATCTGGTTGGGAAGGAGAATATTCACAAAGGAGGGAGTACAAAGCTCTGTTCATAGATACCAAGTTACCATTCGATAGAAGCAACAAATTCTAGAGTCCTCAGTAGACTATAGGTAACTATAGCAGAAAAATTTTTGAAACTATTCAGCATGAATAAATGGCAAATGTTTAGGGACCTAAAAATCCTGACTTTGATTTGAATTAGCAGCCATTTTATTCTCCAGTGCTGGGCATTTTCTGACAAAAGCGGTGGTTCTGCTAAATAATGTTTGTGATGATCAAGAAAGGTTATTAGTTTTGTTGTCATCAACTTGAGGTAACTGGGTGCTTGATGTTAATCACCTTGACATTAACATATCAGTGTTGTCACAAGGAAACTTGTTTATGAAATTGAGTTCTGAGGTAAACTAGTTGCCTTGTTTATCAATAATTCAGTATACTTGAAGGAAGCATAGATTTACAAATGGTAGTTATTGAGACTGGCATTTGGTAGACATAGTTTCCAAACTGAATAAAACGAGCCCGGCATTTCAATGAAACAACTGACAGTAGTTGTTGGCAAGAACACAATCTGAGCTTCCAAGCAAAAGCAAGAACTTTGGGAAATTTATATCTGTTACAATTTTGACAGCTTCTCAATACAGACTCCTCTAATGAGATTAACAAATGTTACTATTTAATAATGTATAATAAAACGTTTCAACATTTGGAGGCACTGCATAATTCAGTGGACCAACATTTTCCAAATGGCTGATGCATGATGTTACAGAATCAAGCATCACTGGATACGCAGAGATGGTCTGAGTACTGTAATATAGTGTTAATAGAGTGGAAATTTCAGACATATGGTTTCAGTTTCTTCATTGGGGCTGCTTTTGAGAAGTAGCTACAAGTAAGGCTTCAGAGTAGCCTGGAAGAGAATGTGTAAAACCTGCCTCAAAAGCTGCTAAGATAGTCCTGCCTCCCTGTTATTACTACTTATGTTTGTAGCATTCCCACTCCATTGTTAGCTTCAAGTGATACAGCATGCACCACAAGCAGACAGAAAAACAGATTATGCACATTCAGCTGTCTTCTCCTGATCCAGGCTTTACAATTTTTTTCTTAGAAAAATTGAAAGTACTATTATAACTCATTACTTCTTCTGTTGGAAAATCAAATTGTCTCACAAATGTATTTATATGTTAATACGCAATGTGTTAGTTATTGCTGTTTTTAAATGTTAATAAGTAGTTTAAATTTCAACATTAATATCCAATGCTGCTAGTACTAAGGATAATATTCTAAATTTAAAGTCCTCTTTATGACAGTCAATTTTTCCTTCAAGAGTCATGAGATCAAAATGTCTAAGAACAAGTGCTCCAGGAGATACACAGTGTCCTCAACTGCCTATGAATTCTGCACAAGTCCTTGTATGGTCGTCCATTCTAATAATACCAGGTAGACCATGCATGAACTTCAAATACTTCTTTCTTTATCTTCCTCAAATGTTAAAATAGAACCTTATTCCTATTATCCTCAAGATAAACCAGAACTTCTGCTTTTACTGTAGCAAGAATCTCAAAGGACAAAGCTTAATCTACTTGTCTTTTCATGGATTAGAGATTGAAAACATTTTAAACACCCTGAAGGCAAAGTCAAAATCTGAAGACACTTTCTTGCTGTTTGTCTGGTCCTAATTTAGCTCTGAATAAAATTATTTCCTCAGTAGAAAGGTAAAGTCTTAGGACCATGGTCAGAGCCACAAAGTCTGTGAACCAAAAGGGTTGTCTTTGGGTAGACCCAGTATCATCAACGTAGTTATCAACACTGTTTCCATAATTAGCATCAGTATCACTGCCTACTGCTTTCATCTATGAAGCATATATGACACCTGAAGCCTAAGCCTTATGTGTATAGTGTCATGTTAATATTTTCAGTAAATTACTTTATGTATAAGAGTAAGATGCAAATGTGATATTCTTCCCATGTTAAAAAGGAGACACTGATGCACTTTAGGGCCCAAGTTAATGCTTGATATGATTCAGGGTTAACAAAATCCAAATCACCACTTTCCAATGAGGGCATCTTTGTTCTTCACCAAGTTTATGTAAAGGAAGTTTGATGGATCCAATTCTGAGAGGGCTTGCCATCCTTATTGTTATTTTCAATGTTCTGTGTTCCTAAAGCATGGAATAGGAAAAGGGCTTATATTCAAATCAGCATTATGACTTAAAGGACCTTAGTGGTAGACATCTTGATAAGATATGATGCAGGGCCTTTACTGGGAAGATTTTGTGCTGCTTTCTCCTCATACCCCTTTCTTTGTATGCTCTAAAACAAGTGAAATCAAAGTCTCACCAAGATTTCAGAAACTAATTCATACAAGTTTGAGTAGTAAATCACTCTTATTCCCCACCCCAACCCCCCAAAAAACTTAAGGAATTCTTTATCCTGTGAGTCTTGTACAGAGATTTTTAGGTTACACAATAGACTGTGTCTTCAAATACTGTATTTCAAGAATGAAGAAATGTTGTCCACATAGACATTTCTTTTATTGGCTCTATAAAATCTTGGAGTTTTAAGGTTAGATTATTTCTGTAAAGGCTCTTTCTGAAAGAAACTAAGGCAATATCACTCAGGCATGTCATTCTGGCAGACCTGAATTGATACAGAGATTCTGAGTGGCTTGGAGGACCCAGAGCAATGAATAGTTAATATATTCTTAGCCTCTGTTACTGGTACATCAGCAGAGCTGATGGCAACTGCTGGCTCACAGTCAGCTCTTGATTAGACTTCCTGACATTGCCTGAAGAAGTGATATTATGTTTTGTTTATTAGAAAGAAATCCTAATGTTGTAGATGCCGAACATGCAGGCAGCTGGCAAATCTGTTTTCAGAATTTTGAAGCCTGTCACATTCTTGGCAAAGGAAGCATCCTGAACGGTATCTGGGTGAATCGGAAGTGTGCACACAGCTTGGACTCACTTTCCCCCTTGCTGGACCTATACAGATTTCTCAGTGGACAAGCATAAATCCTGTCTCTAAGCTGAAACTGGGTGATGGTGGTCCTGAAGGGACAGGTTGCAGAAGGAAAGGCTGGGGAGGTAGGTGATGCCTTCTGAAGAGTAAAACACAACAAAAACAAGGATCATGAATAATTAAATTCACAGTTTACAGCACGAGTAAGGGTTTTCTTACATTGAGTATAAGATGTCTGAACCGATGGCTCATTTCCACTTACCTTCAAGCCTCTGTACCAGAACAGGGTTACTGTTACCCACAAATCTATTCAAAACAAATGTTGATAAAGGCCTGAAAAGAATATTTACCTAAATCTGCAACTGACGTTATCATAACCACACTTTTGTGCTATCTTACAAACATGATAGAGTAACAGTAAATGCATCAGTGTTAGCTTTGGAGAGCTTTAATCTGGGCTTCTTTAAAATGGCACCAGAAGCACAACTCAATGTAGACATTTGAAGAGATACAGAATATAATTTGTAAATAATATTTTATTAATTCCTTGAGAATTTCATAGAATAGTCACCCTACCTCCGATTTCTCCTGGCTCTACTCCACCTCCCTATCCACACAACTTAGCATCCTTTTTTCCCTTAACCCATAGAATCGAGTATATATTGTTCATATATTCTTAGATATATGGACTTCCACCAAAGGTTGCCTAACTTACCAAAGTCACAGTCTTTAAAACAGCAGCCTCTCCTTCTCCAAGCAGCTATCCATTGACAATAGCTCCTCAGCTAATTATGGGATGTTTTGCCCAACATCACATATCCTAAGGCTGGCATTTTGCTTGGCTTGAGCTTGTGTGGGTCTTATACAGCTCATATAAGCATCTGCTCTGTTGAGTCTGAGAAATACTGTTTTCTTATAAGGCATCCACTACATCTGGCATTTAAAATCTTTCCATTTCCACTTCTGAGATCATCCCCCATCCTTAAAAGAAAAAGGATGATATAAATGTTCCTTTATGGCTGAACATTATATAATCTCATAGTCTGTGTTTATTGACCAGTTGTTCTCTGTGTTAATCACAATCTACTGTGACAAAAATCGTCTCTGGCTGGGCAGCGTTGGCTCACACCTTTAATCCCAGCACTTGGGAGGCAGAGGCAGGCAGATTTCTGAGTTTGAGGCCAGCCTGGTCTACAGAGTAAGTTCAAGGACAGCCTTGAGAAACCTTGTTTTAAAAAAAAAATCTACTCTGATGAGGACTGGCAAATGCACTAATCTATGGGCATGAGGATAAATCATTAGGAGTCAGTTTAATACTATATCCATTTAACAGAATAAATAATAGTAGGTTCTCCATTAGTTTGGGGCAATGTATTTGTTATATAAGGTATCTCTCTTTTGGCAGCTAAACTAAGAAATTTATGTTAATTTTTAAATTTGTATTTATTCATTTTATGTGCATGCATATTTTCACTGCCTGTAAGCCTGTGTACCATGTGCATGCTGGATGCCAGTGAAGGCCAGAAGAGGGAGTTAGAGCCCCCGACTATGTGGGTACTGGGAATTGAACCTGGATCTTCTGGAAGAACAGTCAGTGTTTCTACCTGCTATCCTATCTCTCCAAACCAAAATTTACATTAATTTTAAGAGCATAGAAAAAATATAAATTGAACTTAAAATATACAGCTACATCTTTGTCAAGATTGCATATACCAACTAATGGTTAACTTAACTTTATAATGAATAGACATATTAAAGACTCTTACACTGATCAATTAATTTTAACTTTTTATACTCCCCCATACAATTATGAATAATTCTTGTATGTATTTATGTAAAGTGTATCAAAAATTAATATGGATTATACATCAGCACTATGGAAAATAATATATTATCATTTTATTTTAAAATGCATTCACAAAACTATGAGCATTATATTTTGAGAAAATATCTAGAGCAAAATGACTTCATATCTGAAAGTAGATAAAATATTTCTCAATATTACTAAACATATTTTAGTCCATAGGGAAGTATGTGTTTGAAAAGTAAATTACACTAATATAGATATGGTCTTAACAATGTGTGTTAAGATGCAGAAATCCCATTTTAAAATATTTATAAGTCTTTTTCAATTTTAATTTCCTTTTTTATTGCTTGATAATTTTATACAATGCATATAATACTAGCAAAGTTCTACATTTATTTGAGAAGCCAATGGCAATTACTGACTGCTGGGAGAGGGACAGACTGTTTTCTTGAGGGTGGTGGCACCTGAAATGCTAGCTGCGGCCCAGAAGATGGTTCAACACCCATGAATATATTGACAAAGCCAATACTAATTTTTTTTTAAATCAGTGAGATTATTTAAAAAGCAAGTAAGAAAGCTTCGAATTTAGAAGATGCAAACGAGTATTTCACCAAACTTTTAAAACGTAGACGAATAACTCACAACTCACCACTAGATGGTTTTAATCAGTCATTCATATTACATATGCCCTTCCATGAGTCATCGCATTTTATATTTCACTACTATTGGATTGGACCTGTTGGCTAAGTCTATGCCGTTCCTTGATTAATTCAATTTATAAAGGAATATGTTATGTTTTAAAGGAATATAAACTAACACATTTATGTGTGACTTCATCTGAATTCCTATTAGATGTTGTCTCCTGAGTTTTGCCAATTATTTTAATTACATTTTATACTATTTTTTTAGCTTCCTGTAAGTCTTCATTAAAATATGAGTCTGAGAATCCTGAGTTAGTGTAGAGTGGTCAAAATCCATTTAATTCTCCTATTAACCTATCAACAGTTATTTCTAAAAGCCAGCTGAGAAGATTGGTCATAAGTGCTTGGACCCAGAATACTACTGCCTGATGATATAAAAGCAAACCTGTCCATGTTTACTTTCACTCATCCTTCAGTTAGACTAGTAGACAATTAGAAAATAAATGAATATAAAGGGATTATGATTCTTTACAATGGTGGTTACAATCATTTCTAAAACTATGCCAACCACAATAGGTAGCTGGTACTTTAGAAAAATGTTAGACCTTTTTTGGAGATAATCATTGAGACACATTTCCTAAGTCGTGTAATGGTGTTATTAGCTAACCATGCTTATCAGTGTAACAAAACTGTGACGAAGGAGCCTCACTCAAATTAAGAATTTCCTACATCATATTGGCCTGTGGATATGTCTGTCGGCCATTCTGTTTATCTTTCTTTCCTTTTAAATAATTTATTTTCTTATTTACATCCCAAATGCTGCCCCATCCAACTCTCCCCACCCTGCACATATCCTTCCTGCCCCCTCCCCTTTGCCTCTGAGAGGGTGCTCTTCCCCAGGTATCCTACAACCCTTGAACATCCCACATAAAGTCTCTGCAGGATTGGGCACATCCTTCACTGAGACCAGACAATGTAGCTTTCTGCTATATATGTGCCAAGTGCCTAGGTCTAGCTTATGTATATTCTTTTGCTGGTGTCCCAGTCTCTGAGAGCTCCTAGGGGTCCAAGTTATTTGATACTGTTGGTCTTGGTCACCCACATCTATAGACCATTTCCTTTCTTTTTTCTTTTTTTATTAGATATTTTCTTTATTTATATGACACATGATATCTCGTTTCCCAGTTTCCCCTCCAAAAAGAAAAAAGAAATAATAAAATAAAATAAAACAAAACAAACAAAAAGAAAAAAAAAATCCGGTTTCCTTCCCCCTCCCCTGCTCACCAACCCACCCTCTCCCACTTCCTGGCCCTGGCATTCCCCTAAACTTGAGCATAGAACCTTCCTTCATAGGGCCAAGGGTCTCTTCTGCCCTTGATGACCAAGTAGGCCATCCTCTGCTATACATATGCTGCTGGTGCCATTAGTCCCACCATGTGTACTCTTTGGTTGGTGGTTTAGTCCCTGGAAGCTCTGAGGGTACTAGTTAGTTCATATTGTGGTTTGTCCTAAGGGGCTGCAAACCCTTCAGCTCCTTGGGTCCTTTCTCTAGCTCCTTCACTGGGACCCTGTGCTCAGTCCAATGGATGACTGTGAGCCTCTACTTCTGTATTAGTCGGGTACTGTCAGAGCCTCTCAGGAGACAGCTATATCAGGCTCTTGTCAGCCAGCACTTGCTGGCATCCACAATAGTGTCTGGATTTGATGATTGAATATGGGAAGGATTCCTAGTTGGAGCAGTCTCTGGATTGTCCTTCCTTCAGTCTCTGCTCCATAGTTTGTCTCTGCAACTCCTTCCATGGGTATTTTGCTCCCCCTTTTAAGAAGGAACAAAGTATCCACACTTTGCTCTTCCTTCTTCTTGAGTTTCTTGTGGTTTGTGGATTGTACTTTGTATATTTTGATCTTCTGGGCTAATATCCACTTATCAGAGAATACATTCCATGTGTGTTCTTTTGTGATTGGGTTACCTCACTCAGGATGATATTCTCCAGGTCCATCCATTTCCCTAAGAATTTCATAACTTAATTGTTTTTAATACCTGAGTAGTACTCCATTGTGTAGATGTACCACATTTCCTGTATTCATTCCTCTGTTGAGGGACATCTGGATTGTTTCTATTTTCTGGCTATTATAAATAAGGCTGAATTGACAAATGGGACCTCAAAAATTACAAAGCTTCTGTAAGGCAAAAGACACTGTCAATAGGACAAAACTGCAACCAACAAATTGGGAAAATATCTTTACCAATCCTATATCTGATAGAGGGCTAACATCCAATATACACAAAGAACTCAAGAAGTTAGACTCCAGAGAACCAAGTAACCCTACTAAAATTGGGGTACAGAGCTAAACAAAGAATTCTCAACTGACGAATACCAAATGGCTCAGAAGCACCTAAAGAAATGTTTAACATCCTTAGTCTTCAGGGAAATGCAAAGCAAAACAACCCTGAGATTCCACCTCACACCAGTCAGAATGGCTAGGATAAAAAAAAAGGTGACAGCAGATGCTGGAGAGGTTGTGGAGAAAGAAGAACATTACTTCATTGCTGGTGGGATTGCAAACTGATACAACCATGCTGGAAATCAGTTTGGCAGTTTCTCCTGAAATTTGACATAGTACTACCAGAGGACCCAGCTATACCACTCCTGGGCATATACCCAGAAGATGCTCCAACATGTAGTAAGGATACACGCTCCACTATGTTCATAGAGCATTTTCTGAATTGTTAATTGATACAGTAGGGCCCAGCCCACTGAAGACGGTACCATCCATAAGCAAGTAGGACTTGACTGCTTAAGAAAGATAGCTAAACCTGAAGACTAGTTCAAGTCAGTAGTTAGTGTGTCTCCATGGATTTTCTTTCAAGTTTCAGCTTTGAGTTCCTGCTTTGGTTCCCCTTAATGGTGGTCTGTCATTTAAAAGGAAACAAGCTACTTCCTGGTCAGGTTGTTTTCATCCATGTTGTTTTATCACAGGAACAAATATTAAATAGACTAGATATTGATACCAGTGGAATGGAAGAGGCTTTTACTGGGATAGGCCTAATTGAGGTATGTTATTTGCAGGGATTGAGGAAACATTTGGTACTTTGGTCTAGAAAATCATCCAGTGCTAGAACTTAATGGCCTGTTCTAGTGGGATTCAGGAGGATCAGAATGCTAGAAAGAATGAAGTGAGGCCTCTATGAGGGCTGTCTTTATGACATTTTAAGAATCTATGGAAAGAAAATCTTTGCTTAATTGGAAAATTTGAACATTTGGCACAAACCTTGGAACAATGTTGCTGGTCAGCTGAGGTTAAAGAATAAGCAGTGATTAGAGGCCAGCATCACTGAGGCAAAATCTAGGAACTATTTCCTCAAACCCAGCAGAAGCTCTGGTCTAGGGGGCCAAGGCTGCACCTCCAACTGGTAGCTGGATGTGGCGATATACAAATCTCCTATGAAGTATGTATTTTGGAGAGAAGAAAGTTTGAGGATTTCATGGGGAACATCTGAGTTCTTACACTGTGTGGTGGAAATGGAGTTCCTGAAGAGAAGATGTAGTTTCAGTTGCAGTGGAGAGCCTAGCTTATTCAGGATGCCAGAACTCTGAGATGTCCATGAAGTACAGAGGCAGTTGTGGAGGTGAGACAGCCTGAGACTACTAGAAAAACAGTTTATGCAGCTGATAAAAGTGCTAAAGGAGCTTTCCAAGTCCTGTGGAGCTGAGATTTTGAGTATTTCCCAGATACAAGATATAGAGGTATAGGGTTTGGTTTACAGTGTTGGATTTAGGAGGTTGCATTTATCTGATTGTTTTCAGGCTCTGGTATTTAATCTTATTTTTTGTCTGTTTGTTTATTTGTTTGCTTTGTTTTGTTTTGTTTTGTTTTACAAGAGACCATAATTATAGGACTTTGATTTTTGAACATAACTAGGGCTTTTAAGTGAATGCATGTTTTTATTTCCTGGGATCCACCCCTCTGGTTTTAAAGCAACCCATGGTTCCATATGAGGAAGAAAGGTAGAGAGGCTTTTGTTAGATGAAGGGCTGAACCACATCAAGAATCAGCTCTGAATCCCTTGGGCCTGAAATGTGCATGTGACATTAGACTAGAAAACATACCAGGAGCTTTCTTTTCTTTACTTTTATTTTATTTGGTTTTTCTTCTTTAGTACACACTTCCTTATGGGAAAAATAAAGAAGAACAAGGATAAGCAAAGACACATAAATGTGTCAGGGCAGATGAGTAGTCTTCAAAATCTGGGTACAATGGTGGTAATTTCTTTTAAATTATTTATGTTTTGCTCATTTTTTTACGTAGGCATCTAATCACCATCCCTGATTTAAAGCTGTACTACAGAGTAATAGTAATAAAAACTACATGGTATTGGCAAAACATAAATAAATAACACACAGGTGAATCAATGCAAATTGAAGAAGCAAATGAAAATTCACACACTGATTGTTCCTGTGACAACCTGATACATGTTTTAACTGTAGAAGGACTTTGGAATTCTGGGCTAGAAGAGGCATTGAGTGTTAAGAGCTTTGTGGGGTGTTCTGTAGGAGCTTGGAAGATAATGTTGAGAACAGTGAAAATGATGGAGACATGGCTTGTGAAATTTCAGAGGGAAGATTAAAGACTTCTATCAGGGCCATTGCTATTTTGATTGTGAAGATTCTGTGGTTTTGGTCAGCTGAGGCTAAAGAATCAGTTCTTGATTAACAATATACAAGAACTACTAAAGTGAAACCTTTGGATTTCTGGGACTATTAATGCTGGTTAGCTGAAACTAAGAAAGTAGTGGTGATCAAGAAGAGACCAACATCATTGAGGTGAAATCTTCTGGAAAGTATTTTCTGAGAACACAAAGGGGCTGTGTTCCAGAGATAGCCAAGGTTGTACCACATGCTGCATCTGGACTTGGTATAATGTGAGTCACCCAGGTGGCACTGGTTTTGAAAGCATGAAAGGGTCATGAAGAGCAGCTGAGACTCAGCACTGTGAGAGGCCATGAAAGGCTATTGGTGAAGGTGCAGCCTCAGTTGCCATTGATGGCCCAGGACTGAAGGGGTCATGCAAAGGAATTGAGGCTTGGCATCATGAAGAGAGCCTGTGAGAGGCTATTGGTCAAGCCTAGAATTGCAGCTGAAGACAGCAGTGTTTTGGAGATGCCAGTACCTTGAGATGACCACCAAGAACAGCCGCAGCATTGGAGTACAGGCAGTTGGAGCCTTGAATACAAGGTGTGTGCTACAAAGTGCAGAGATGAAGAAGTGATTCAAGCCCTTGGAGGAGCCCAAAAGACCGTGAGTGGATCCCAGACACTGGATGGTTAGAGTTTGATTTTGCTTTTGATTGTGACTGTGCCTTGATATTTTTCCCTTTTGAAGGAAGAAATTATTTTAGTGAAGCCCACAGTTAAGAGATTTTGAATTGTAAAAAGGCTTTGAATTTTAAAAGAGATTGAATATTTTAAAGGAATTTAAATTTTAATATGTAACAATTTGTAAAGACTGTGGGTCTTTTAAAGTTATTTAGGTCTAAGGGTTGAGGGTTAATAGTGATGTGTTTGTGTGTCAAGTTGGTAAGGGGTCAATTGTACTGACTTGTTTGGTGTGTCAACTTGACACAAGCTAGAGTTATCACAGAGAAAGGAGCCTCCCTTGAGGAAATGCTTCCTTGAGATCCGGCTGTAAGGCATTTTCTCATCAATTAGAGATCAATGTTAGGAGGGCCCATTGTAAATGGTGCTATCCCTAGACTGGTAGTTCCATTAGGGAGATAACATTTGAAATGTAAGTAAAGAAAATATCCAACAAAAAAAAGCAAGCAAGGGGCTGGTGAGATGGCTCAGCAGGTAGGAGCACCAACTGCTCTTCTGAAGGTCCTGAGTTTAAATACCAGCAACCACATGGTGGTTGGGAAAGCTGAGAAAGCCAAGGGAAGTAATCTAGTAAGTAACATTTCTCCAAGGCCTCTGCATCAGCTCCTGCTTCCTGACCTGCTTGAGTTCCAATTCTGACATCCTTTGGTGATGAACAGCAGTGTGGAAGTGTAAGCTGAATAAACCCTTTCCTCCCCAATTTGCTTCATGATGTTTACTCAGGAATAGAAACACTGAGGCACCTATGGATACATGATTTCTGACAAAGAAACTAAAAATATAAAATGGAAACATAAAGCATCTTCAACAAATGGTGCTGTTCTAACTTGATGTCTGCACATAGAACAATGTAAACAGATTCATATCTATCAACCTGCACAAAACTCTAGTCCAAGTGGATCAAAGTCCTCAACATAAAACTGAATACACTAAATCTGATAGAAGGAAAAGTAGGAAAGAGCCTTGAATTCATTTGTTCAGAGACATCTTCTTTAATAGCATACTAATCGATCAGACACTAAGACTGACTATTAATAAGTGGGATCTTATGAAACTGAAAAGCTTCTCCAAAAGCAAACAATACTATCAATAGGACAAAATGACAGCCTACAGAATAAGAGAATATCTTCACCAACCCCACATCTGGCAGAAGACTATTTTCCAAAATATATAAAGGACTCAAGAAACTAGATATCAACAAACCAAATAACCCAGTTTAAAAATGGAATACAGATCTAAACAGAGAATTCTCAGCAAAGAAATATCAACTGGGCAAGAAACACTTAAAGAAATGTTCAACATCTTTACCCATCAGGGAAATGCAAATAAAAAATGACTCTGAGATTTCATCTTATACCTTCAGAATGGCTAAGATCAAAAATACAAGTGATAGCTCATGCTGATGAAGATGTGGAGCCAAGGGGAATACCCCTCCATTGCTAGTCAGAATGCAAACTTGTACAACCACTTTGGAAATCAATTTCGTGGTTTCTCAGAAAGCTGACAATTTATCTAACTCAAGACCGTTATACCATTCCTGGCCATATACCCAAAGGACAATCCATTCTACCACAAGGGCACTTGCTCAACTATGTTAATAGCAGGTTTATTAGTAATAGCTAGAAACTGGAAACAACCTAGAAATCCCTCAAAGAAAGGGTAACGAAAATGTGGTACATTTACAGAATGGAGTATTACAGAGATGTTAAAAACAATGACATCATGAAATTTACAGGTGAATGGATGAAACTAGAAAAAATAATATTATCCTGAGTGAGGTAACCCAGACCTAGAAAGACACACATGGTGGAATTGTTTTAAAACCATGGAAATTTTAAAGTTGGGCTGTGTCTAATAGAGTAATATTTTAACATGAGATTTTAGGGACAGGAAAAGGTAATAATTTAACAGTGATGTGTTTGTATGTCAAAATGACAAGGGGTAGACACCTGTTGGATAATCTTATTGTCATTTCTATTAACCTAGGAAGAGGGAACCTTAAATTAAGAACTGTCTGCACTATATTGACCTACAGCATGTGACAGGGGCATTTTCTTGATTGGTAATTTTTGTAGGAGGGTTCAGCTCACTGTGGGTAATAACATTGCCTAGGCAAGTGGATCTAGGCTCTATAAGAAAGATAGCTGAACCAGAGCCTGAGAATAACCCAAGAACCAGTGCCACTCACTCCATTGGTTGTTGCTTCAAGTTCCCGCCTTGAGATCCAATATTCACTTTCCTGATAATGGACTGTAACCTGTAATAATCCTTTTCTCTACAAGTTGCTTTGGGTCATGTAGCTTATCTGAGCAATACAGCATTTATGTGAATGTGAAGTACTTGCATAACTGGAAACCTCAAACAGATGTATGTTCCTGACATACAATAAATCTTATCTAATGATGTCATCTTTATGTGTCACAGAAGAACCATGAAGAGCATATGCATTGAAATTGACCATAATATAAAGTGAAAATGCTGTCTCTTCATGAATCTCTCCTCATGTGTTTTACCAAATGTTTCTTCCATAAAGCTCTGGCCAGCATCATTTATCTGAAAGCAAGTGCTGGCATACTCTTTACCATGTTGACTTATGCAGTGAAGGGGAAGAACATTAGCTACAGAATTAGAACGGAACTCATCCAATCCAATGCCAGATGATTTCATATGGGTGTTTCTGTGGCTCACACGTTTGCTCATACCATGTCCTTCAGCATCTTCCATCAAGTCCTCACCCCACTGTCAAAATAAAGTTCATTAGATTTGTCTGAATGAGATACTTCCATTTGCATTAAACAGTTTTCATTTGTTTGTTTTGGCTTGAGATTCTGTGATCATTGAAAAATGCTAATGTCACAAAGACCAGCCAAGTGCTTTCACTCATGCATATTGGATGTGCTAGAATTTTAGCTTATTTTTCACTTCTTTGGAGCTGTAACACTTAACTGAGCACAATATTATTTACTTTCATTGTTCACTAAACCAGACATAAAGGTGAAAGGGATGATCTTGTTACTACCAAAGAACAATGTTATATAAAAGTCAATAAGAAAAATATATAGTTCTTACTGTGCTTTAAGCAAGCAAGGAAGAGCTTGAAAATAAGACTAATTGCACACTGACATTTACTTTGTAAAAATACAAGTTACTGTGCTAAGGATAGCATTCTTTACCATACTAAATATTCTCCTGTTTGTGGAAATGGGGCATGAATATTTGGGAAAAGTCTACTTTTACAGCTTGACGTTGCTCCTTATCTATATGGCATGTTCTTCACCCAGGTCTGATACGACTAGTTGCATATCCTAGGCTTGGTAATCTTATGTGAAACTCCACTCGTGCCAAGTGTCTCATAGCATCCTATATTTTCTCTTGGTGTTCCAATCTACAACTCACATTTCAAACAAAATCTAAGGTGTGATGGTAAAACTTCACAAATGTGGATTATGTTTATAATCTGACTATAACAAGTATGTTCTAGATGAATAAGTGCATAAATGGGCATACATTATATCCTTTCATCCAGATTTCCAAAACGCTTTCCCTAGGATCCTATCCATCCATATTTTCCCTTGATTTCGGACTCACCGTGAACTGAAGTCACTGCAGAGTGGTAACAGTAATGCAATGCCATAGATTTGAACTCAGCCACATGAGTCTTCATGGTAAATTATATTTACCTACATTTTTTACTTCTGTAATGCAGGGTTTTTTCAAATACGGGGGAGTGCTCTGGAGTAGGAGGTACATGTATTTAGCAACTGAGTTTAACTGTGAAACTGCAGAAGGCAGTGGACAAGACTAAGTTCTAAATGCAACTGCATGGGGTCATATATATGTGTGTGTATATATATATATATGTATATATACATATATATATATATATATGAAATATTGGATCTCAAGTTTTCTCTACAAGTTGTGTTTGGTCATGTAGCTTATCTGAGTTCTTAAATGTTGTATAATAATTATACAACATTTATGTGAATATGCATATGCATTGAAATTGACCATATATATACACACATATATATGATCCATGTCTTCATTATGTAACCTCCCAGAAGTGCTGTTTCTTTTTCTCTAATAATAATAAATAAAAAATTAAAAAGTTAGCATATAATGAGAGTTTTCTGCTAAATAAAGTAGATAAATAGCCAAACTGACAGTATAGTTTAATGAAATGCCAGTCATTAGTGTTAGTAATTGTGACAGAATTGGAGGTGTGTAAAGTAGTGTAAGTTGTGAGTCTGAACTTTAAGTTGATCATCATCAGTTTGGAGACAGTTGACAGGTGTTTTTAAAATACATGAACACATACTTCTTTATTTTTGGTTAAATAGACCAGCATGATGTAGGGGGAGAGTCATTTTCAAAATCATAGGTTTGAATGCTTAATCTATCTTTTATGTTGTGGTTTGGGAAAAGCAAATAGTTTCAGAAAAATATATAATTATGAGATACTAATAGAGATGTTTGAGGACTAGAAGAATTTATTTCTTATATGGTGGATGCTACTACAAAATAGAATAAGGAAGAGACAGAATAAATATTTGGTATATGCCATGTAAGCAAAAACTACCAAAGAAAACATCATTGAAAAGGCAATGCAATGCTTGATTGTGGCATAATATGATTTAACAAAACCAAATGGGTAGGCAAAGTGTGGAGAACAATCAATTGAACTTAGATGTCAATGGTCACCTGAAGAAAGTGTATTCAAGGATAAATGAATATGGTGGATAATTACTAAGAGTAATATGGTGAGAATTTTAAGTTAGTTGGTTTGCATGTGTGATGGGTTGTACATTATCAGTGCATGCAAAAGGAGCCTATGATGCATTTAAGTTGGTGACAGGGAGCAATTAGATGCAAGAAAAACTAGGAAGCAACAGCAATTGCTGCTAAGGTGGAAAGATAAGTATCAAACAAGGGTGATAGCAGTATATCTGAGATACTCCTGCAAGCACATTAACCTAATGTGCTTGTTTACTTCTCTACTATCTTAGAATAGAATAAACAGAACTTTTAACAGCTGCTAAGAACCTAATCAGAGGCAGAGGATGGGACTGAAGAGTGTGATATTGACATCATGGCTATAGGTCAGTTTTGAGCATATGTATGTTGATGTAATACAATTTTAACTGGCCAATAAGATGATCATATAGATATGGCAGTATGAATTGGAGGTACTTCATATATATAAGCCAAAGAAAGTTCACTAAAAGTATTAACTTAAAGGGTTATTTTTGCATTGAAAAAACAAAGAATATGTTTCAGATTCATAGAGGTGATCTCAGGGGATTGAAGGAGAAAAAGAGAAGAGAGGAAAGATAGGAAGGATGAGGAAGGAAGGAAGCAAGAAAGAGTACAGAAGAAACAAAGGGAGGGTGGAAGAGAAGGAGGGAGGTGAGGAGGAAAGTAATTGAGGGAAGGAAGAACAGAAAGAAGAAAGAAGACAAGAAAGAGCTTTCACAGAAGTGGAATGAAAGAAGCCAAGTTTGTGTGAGTTGGGCCTTTGTTTCCATCCTTAGCTTGGGTAAATGGAATAAGGATCAGAAATGGCTATGGGAATGATACTCACCATCAGAAACATTATTAAGAGATCTCAGAGAAGACAGACAGACACAGTGATAACAGGAAAGACTTCTGGATTCTGCAAGAAGGAGGCCACCACGGTCTCTGTGGATGGGGAAAGGCTAAAATCTCACCAGAAACAGTAAAGTGTGACCAGATAATAAAGAGACAGTTTCTAAGACAAGCCACCTTCATACGTAAGAATGTTTCCAAATTGTCCATGAAGCACAAAACAAAAACTCAGGTAACCCTCTCAGGTTACTCTCTGTGCATGGACAAGAACACTACCACAGTTCTTCAGAACACCTTACTAGTATATATATTACTGTTACAGTCCTTACAGAATGACCACACATTCTTAGAATTAAAAGCACCTTTCACTCGACTGCACATAGTGGGAAATATATTAATTGGTGTTGTTTTTTTTCCCAGTTCTTCATTCAGAAGTTACTAATCATCCAGGTCTACCTTTGAAGCCTCTTGATCTGAGCTGGTTTTACCCACCACTAAGAGGCGGTTTCAAATACCCTCGGGGTAAAGGCTACAAAGCAAATTGATATCTATAATTATACTTTCCCTGGTGAAAAAGGTTGTATGATGATTTAGCATAGTGAAATTCCATGTGGAATACTTGGACAAAATGAATGGGTTAATTGTTAAGAAAGTAATTTTATGCTATGATTAAATCTCTTAGTTACAGATGATTTCAGTTATTTTGTTATTTTGTTTAATGTTGAATGAAACACTTTTATCTTCTCCTTTTCATCTGTTTCTCCCTGTGAGGGATTTTTTTTTTT
>NW_022196894.1:50051359-50078205 GCF_008632895.1 Mastomys coucha | reverse complement strand
TTTTTTTTTGCACCTTTATGTCACAGGATTAAGTGGTGGCCCCAGGCACACCAATTAGAGTTTGTTCACCACATCACATGGAGTTGACATCTCCATCAGTCAACTAGTCCTTTACTGGTTCAGCATGTAGACCCTAGCAGAGATGGATCATTTAGAGAGGTAATAAGTGTTCTCCTTTTAGAGAAAAGAGATAAGCATTTTTATGATCCTTTAATACTATGTAATACTAATTCAGTTGGTACTGAAAAAAAAAAGTTATTTAACAAAGTATATTGTGTTTGTAACAGTCTCTGTCATCTTTGATGAGCTAGAAAGATGGCTTTGTGTTTAAGTGCTCTGGTTGCTTTTGCAGAGGACCAGGGTTCTATTGCCAGCACCAGATGGTGGATCACAACCATTCACAATCCAATTCTAGAAAATCCTGCACCCTCTGTCCTCCATAGGCACTAGTGTACATGTGGTGCATATACCTTCCTGCAAACAAAACACTCAAACACATAAATAAATCTTAAAAAATATGTCAATCATTTTACTCTCCCTGTGTTAGTCTGGTTTACTACTTCTTTGCAAAAACACCATGATCAAAAGCAACTTGGGATAGGTTTTACTTGGCTTTCACTTTGGCACCACTGTTTAGCATCAAAGAAAATCCATTCAGGAATTCAGACAGGACAGGAACCCCTAGGCAAAAGCTAAGGCCATGGACAGGCTGCTTACTGGCTTGTTCCTTGTGGATTGTTCAGCTTAATTTCTTATAAAACCCAGGACCAACAGCCCAGGAACGACACACATACAATGGGCTAGGCCCTTCCCCATCAATCACTAATTAAGAAAATGACCTTGGCTGCTTGCCTGCAGCCCAGTCTTATGGAGGCATTTTCTTAATTGAGTTCCCCCTCTCGGATGACTTTAACTTGTGTCCAGTTGACATGAAACTCTGTCACACTACCTAAGATTGACAAAATATTTGTACATGAAACTCATGATCTGAGCTGTTTTCCCCATTTCCAAGAACACACAGGGCAACATTCTGCTTCTGAGAGCCATTAGGCTACTTGACAGTTACTTATGTCAAAGTCTAATGTCTTCAGTGTCAGCGAGACATGGGATATATATATTTTTTCATTTCCAAGTCCAATCTAACAAGAGTGAACTGAATTGATATCTCTAGTGTATGATTTCTACTTTGTGAGTTTGGAAACTGCAAGAGGAAAAAAATCAAAATGCTATTCAAGAGTGTAATTTTCATGTTCTTAGTCCTTCAGAGCCACAGCATAGCTTCTAAGATTCTTCCTCTAGGATAGCCTTTTAATTTCCTTTTTTATAAGCTACTTAATGGTTTAGCATTAATTGTTTCCCAAGAATTGATCTTTTAAAAAGGAGTCTTTCAATGCTGTGGTAAGACAACTGGGATTTGGATGAAAATGATGGTGACATTTTCCTTTGTCTGAAAATTTCTAAGACCCCTTGCCATAATGGTACTGATGCTGAGAGGGCTGGCCAGCGCTGTGCACAGAAGCATCATTGATCATGTGTGTGCTCATCACAGACTCAACTTCATTCAGAGTACAGAATGCTAAGCTTATAAGATTTACTGTAAATGATAACATAGGGCAGGATATGAAACAAATCCTAGCAGCTAAAAATATCACAATTAATTAACATTAGTTCCAATACAATGTCTATCACTAAAACACGACAGAATATTCTGGCATAATAATATATATCTTGAGTATTTCCCTTCAGAGTGTTTGAAATTAACATCAGTTTCTAGTTGGTGAAGTTATCAATGTTTTATTCACTGTTATTTGTTATGTTATAATTGTCATGTGTGCTTTATTTTAAAATATAGTACAATCTTTTTTAAAAAATCAAAAAAAATTCAAGAGTTGCAGAAATTTTTTTTATGCTAACATAAAAGTTTTATTGAATAAATACATGTGCTGTTATATAAAATTAAACAAAAAGGACATTCTATGATTAAAACAAACAAACAACAAAAACTCAAAAACCACCCTGTATGGCCCACCTGTACAGTGGGTAATCCAGATGGGACCAGTCACTGCACCTGTCTGCACTCTGCATCTGCCTGAGGTTTTTAAACTAGTCCTAAACACTTCTGCACAGGGACTGCCTGTACAAGAAGTATAGAGTGCAAAATACAAAAGCTAGCACATATGGCTGCAAGGCTGCTTCTGTTTTCATCTGAAACTAGAAAACACCTTTGCACTTTAAGGCACAGGATAAACCACCACATGAATAAGTTAGCCAAGCTGTACCTCAAATCACTAATTTCCCTCATTGGTTTGGCTCAAAGTAGAAAACTGAACATTCTTTTTATCTAGACAAGTCATTAAAAACTAAAAGTTAACATTTTAATAACTAAAAGTATCTTTTATCTTCAGGACACTGGAGGGAAACCTAATATATGAGGCATCTTTAATAGTATCTAAGGTAGGATGCTAAAATCAATTATACATCTATAGCAAAACAAAATTATAGAACTGCATCTATGAATTTCACTGAGACGTTGTTTTAATGGGGAAATTTAAGATAATATATGCTTTTATTGTTTTGCCCTGGTTCCTAGCAATATGACTATGAAAACAGGGAATGATGTATGAGAACCGATTTAACTTCATTCATTTATTCTGATTAATCAAGGTCAATTGTCATCAATATACAAAGAATTTTAATTAAAGGAGAAAATGTATGAGTGAAAGCCATACATTGTTTTGATAATATAACTAGTAAGTTTTTAACACAAAACAACTCATCAGAGTAAAATTAGAAAACATGAAACACACCCAGATGTAGGAGGCTGGCTATCCCCAATGCCTCTGTCGCATCTTTCTTCTAAATGGATTTAGTTCTTTCTCTCTGCTGTACAGGAAATGGCTATTGCTTCTACTTTGTTGTCCCAGGTGAAAACACCTATTATTTGATTTTGTTCCTGATTCAGGAAAGAAATGGACTCAATCTCTCACTTTGATGGTTCCATGATTTTTTTTGTCTTTTCCTTACACAAGGCACCTGTTGGATAGACCAGTTGGAGGTGGGTTTTCTCATTGGCTGCCTTTCCAGTGCTACAACATCTTTTGCTTTATTGTCTTGGAAAAAAATACATGGATAAATTTACTTTGTAAGTCATGATAAATAATTAGTGTCTTGGTTTCTTTCCATTGGTATGGTAAAGGCATCATGACCAAAAGTAACTTGGGGGAGAAGAGAGTTTCTTTCACTTAACAGCGTATACTCCATCTTGAAGAGAAGTAAGGGCAGGAATCTGAGAGAGGAATATTGGAGCAGGAAGTAAAGCAGAGGACCTAGAGGAACACTGCTGACTTATGTCTCCCCTTGGCTTGGTCAGCTTACATTCTTATAATACCCAAGACTATTTCCATGAAAGTGGTACTTTCCATGGTGTGCTGAGTCCCCTGTCATTAGTCAGTAATAAGGAAAATGTCCTACAGGCCTCTATAAAGGCCAAGCTTAGGGTTTGTCCTTTCCAGATGACCCTATTATGTATAAAGGTGACAAACAACTAATCAGCACCATGGAGGAATTGGCAACTTGGCACACTAATGTAAACAGTATCAAATCAGTAATTTTTTCCCTTCTGAATGATTCCCAAGATCTTATACAATTATCAAAATCATGATATCAAAATCATTCCAACTTTTAAAAGTCACATATTCTTTAAAATGAACAATACTTTACGTGTTAACTCTCTTTAAAATATCCAAATTCTCTCTAAAAGTCCAAAATCCATCAACTACGACTCTTGTAAAATACAAAATAAGTTTAATTTTTCTTATTATAAGTAAAGAACCAAGTATAATCATAATCAAAGCAAAACAAAACCAAGCTGTAACTGTAATCTCACTATCTAGCATCTTAGATTCTCTCATGATGCTCTGGACACCAAAGGGCATGGGAAGTTCTACCTTCTGGGCTCTGGCATTTGAAGCACAGGCAGCTTGTCTCAGTTTCAAGCCAGTTCCACTCCCATATCTCCTGTTGTCCTTGGTAGTCATCTCGTGGTCCTGAGATTCCCTAGGATACTAGGGTCTCTCCTGTACCTGGGCTGTACTTTGACCACTAACCCTTCCTGAGCTTTCTACAGGGATTCTACCCCTGACACATGGTGCAGAGTTTCTGCTCTTGCCATCATTCAGTCCTAGAATTTTCTCTTACAGTACATGCTGCACCTTCACAAGGAATGGTCTCTCTTGACTTCTCATAGTGACAAATACAATTAATCCCCCATGACACTTTAAACCTATAGCTTTCTGCTGCCAAAACCGGCAACATGTGGGGGATTCTGACATGACAAAATTCAGCAACCAGCTTGAAATGCATCCTTGCACCACCTGGCCCATAGCTTCTGTGTGCATGACACTGGGGGAAAACTTTCCAGGAGAATTTACTTCAGTAATGCCAGTCTGTTCCCAATCACAGCTGATTTTCCATCTCCAGCTAACCAGCATCAGTTGTCCCAGCAAAGCAAAAGTTTCACTTCAGTCCTGCGGCCTCTCCTGAGTTACATCTGATTCTTCAGCCTGAGCTGACCAGAAACCATATACTCTTAATTCAAAGTATCATACAAATGACTTTTATAGTACATATCTGATTCTTCAGCTCCAGCTGACCAGAAACCACATATGCTTAATTCAAAGTGTCATATAAATGATTTTCATACATCTAACTCTTCAGCTTGAGTTGCCTTGAAACCACATATCCTTAATTCAAAGTATCATAAAATAACTCTGATAGTCTTTGAGGGACTTTCAAACTTCCCTTTGAAATATCACAAGCCAGGCCTGTATCAGCTGCCCAACTCTCAGCATAATCATCCCACTTTCCCTACAGCTCATGAAGCTCCAAACACTCAACCATTTTTCCAGTCTAAAGTTTCAAACGATTTTCACAATCTTCTCCCAAACATGGTCAGTTGTATCATAGCAACTCTCCACAAACCTGGTACCAACATCTGTCTTAACTTCTTTTCTATTTCTGTAATAAAGACACCATAAAGAAAAGCAATGCAGGGGAGGAAATGGTTTACTTTACAGCTTAGTGTCCATCACAAGGGGAAATCAGAGAAGACACTCAAGCCAGGAACATAGAGATGGGAACAAAAGCAGAGACCATGAAGAAATGTTACTTACTGGCTTGTTTTCCATACCTTCTTTCTTATACAATCCAGGATATTCAACCCAGGGAAGGTACAGTATGCCCCATCAATCATTAACTGAGAAAACTCCCAGAGGACTGCCTGCTGGTCAATCTGATGGGACATTTTCTCAGTTGATTTCCTTCTTCCAAGATGACCCTAAATTGTGTCAATTAATAAAGAACATAATAAGCAACCATCGATATGCAGAATTATTGACTGGCCTTCAAATGTAATGAGCCAGAGACCTTAGTTGGCATGAGAGGTTATTTTAATTTCACTACAATGTACAGTTCAAATGTTCTTTTGTTTAGACCATCTAAGGATGTTTCTTGGATATTTTTCAACACATCAACAATTCCCAACAATATCTACCTGCTCTTTCTGAATTTCCTCTTAACATATGTTCTCAGTCACTCATTCAATTCTGCATCTGTTCTTTATCCAATATACCATGTCCTCAATGCCTATACAGAACAACTGGGGCTTAGTGTTAGTAATTATGTGCTGCAATAAAGAAGCAACTTCTGTTTCAAATCCTTTTCTTCCCATAGAATTATAGTAATCTACTTTCTACAGTTGGGACTTAGACTTTATATAGTCTTTCAACCTGCTTGGTATAGCTGAAGGGATATTCAGAGATCATTAACCACATATGTTTTTAGAGTACTGTATCATTATCCACCTTGAAAATAATAAATATTATGTGATCATGTAGCCAATTTATATGTTTTTACTTGAGGTCATGAGAAAATATTCAATTAAAAATGAATAAATAGTTATAAATAGAATACAAAAAATAGTTAAACTAGTTTTGGTCAAACCACTCTGAACACTCCTAAGATCCTTTGATCTCAGAACCTAAGAAAAATCAGCCTTGGTTAGCATATCTATGGGAGAAATACTTAAACTCTATTGGTATGACCATTTCCCCCAACTCGTGTTAAAACTTAGTTTTCACTATACTATTATTAAGCATAAATGGCTTCAGAAGGTACACTATGAGGTCTCAACATCATGAATAGGATTACTGCCTTATAAAAGAAGCTTTATACTGTGCTTGTCTGATTTTTGTCCCCCTTGCCATGTGATACATGGTGATGAGATCCCATCTTGAACCAAAGATGATGCAATCCTCAGACTCCTGACCTGCCAATACATTGATATTGGAAACCACAACCTTCATAACTATGAGTAACAACCATATTCTATGAATTAAGACACAACAAAATATAATGTAAATTAAGCATATGTCATAGCATATGTAAAGAAAAGTTGAAAAAGTATCAAACGATCCTATTATTATATCTCCAGTTGAATATCAGTTTTGTTAAAAAAATAAAATGGAAGATATGGTTTATAAGTAAGACATACCCATAGGCATTGTTCTTGATATTCATCTATAAATCTGTAACTTTTGTGAAAATAAATAATTTATCATGCACATCAGTTTTCTGTTAAGCATAGTAGATATTTTTTCAAATATTCTAATCACATGAATCCTGGAAAAATAATTAAAAGGTATTACAAAAGAAGTTGTATTTTTATAACAATTTTAGCCTGTTGCTTTTGGGACCATCTACTAAAACATTTACTGAAAACAAGATGAATGTTGAATGAGTGAGTGACTGGATGAATAAATGGATAAATAAAAATGGTTCATTGCTTGAAATATATTTTTGGGGATCTCTGATGACTAAGTTTGATTGTCAACTTATTAGGATTCAGAATGACCAGTGAAGCAAATCTCTAAATATTTCTGTGTAGTATTACCCAGATTAGGTTAATTTAGATTGGAGGATACATCCTAAGTGAGTGGTATAATGTTCCATGAGTTGGAGTCCTGGACTTAATAAACACAAGAGACAGAGAGCTCTCCCTTAGCCATGACTGAAAATACACAAGAGGACCAGTTGGCTTAAGTTTCTACTGCCATGACTTTCAAACCATGGTGGACTGCTTTAAGTACCAAGTCAAAATAATCCCTTCCTTAATTTGATTTTAACTCAGCAACAAAAAATTAATATATAACTTTATTTTTGTTATCTCTAAAATGTGTCTACTATGCAGTATTCATGTTTGGAAGAGAGAACATGTGAAATATAACAGTTATGGAACTTAGTCTCAATGAACACATCTACAAAACATTCTCACACTCAAGGCTCAGGGAACATTGAGGAAGAAGAGGTGGAAAGATTGTAAGAGGCAGAGCATCAGGGAATTTTCTATGAGATAATGTTTCCAATAATTTCAGAAGTTATACCCATAAAGTCTTACCACATGACTGCTCAAACTGGAGCTGAACAAGGATAACACCATTGAAAATTCCAAATTGTATAGGGCAAAATGTGAGTCCTCAACCTTACACAAGAACTACAGGCAACTGAGTGAAGCTATGGATGGTAGAGGTGGCCTTCATCAGGAAAAGCACACCAACTGGTTTTCCACTGTCAAATGGTTGGTCCTGAAAACATACATGCAAGTAACATGAATGTAGATTATAAGCAGGTTATATTTTGGAATATATATTTATATACAAATTCATTTATGCAAGCAAAAAAGACTGATGAAAAAAGGGGCCATGAATTTTAAAGAGAATGGAGAAGGGGTATAGGAGAGTTTAGAGAGAGAAAAGAAAAGGGACAAGTGTTTTAGTTAAAATACAATCTGAAAAAAATGTTTTTCTTTTTATTATTGAATACTTTATTTACATTTCAAATATTATCCCCTTTCCTGGTTTTCCTTCCTCTCAGAAACACCCTATCACATCCTCCTTCTTTCTGCTTCTATGAGGGAATTCCTCCAACCAATCACCCACTCCCACCTCCCTGCCCTCGATTTCCCTACACTGGGACATCTATCAAGCATTCATAGGACCAAGGACCTCTCCTTCCATTGGTGCATGACAAGGCCATCCTCTGCTACATATGCATCTGGAGCCATGTGTATTCCTTTATTGATGGCTTAGACCCTGGGAGTTCTGAGTGGTCTGGTTGGTTGATATTGTTGTTCTTCCCATGAGGTTACAAACCTCTTCAACTCCTTCTATTCCTTCTCAAACAACTTTATTAGGGATCTGCAATCAGTCCAATGTTTGGCTGCTAACATTCACTTCTGTATTTGTAAGGTTCTAGTAGGGCCTCTCAAGAGACAGCCATATCGGGCTCCTTTCAGCATGCACTTCTTAGCATCCACATTTTATCTGGGTTTGGTAGTTGTATATGGGATGAATCCCCAGGTAGGACAGTCTCTGGGTGGTCTTTCTTTTAGTCTCTGCCCTTCAAGTTATCTCCACATATGCTCCTGTGAGTATTTTGTTCTCCTTCCAAGAAGGACTGAAGCACCCACACTTTGGTCTTCCTTCTTACTTAGCTTCATGTGGTCTGTGAATTGTATCCTGGTTATTTGGAAGTTTGGGGCTAATATCCACTTACCAGTAAGTGCATACCATGTGTTTTCTTTTTTGATTTGGTTACCTCTCTCAGGATGACATTTTCTAGTTCTATCCATTTGCCTAAGAATTGCATGAATTCATCATTTTTAATAGCTGAGGAGTACTCCATTGTGTAAATGTACCACATTTTCTGTATCCATTCCTCTGTTGAAGGACATCTGGGTTCTTTCCAGCTCTGGCTATTATAAATAAGGCTACTATGAACATAGTAGACCATGTGTCCTTATTACATGTTGGAACATCTTTTGGGTATATACCCAGGAGTGGTATAGCTGGGTCTTCAGGTAACATGTCCAGTTTTCTGAGGAACTGCCAAACTGATTTCCAGAGGGGCTGTAACAGCTTGTATCCCACCAGCAATGGAGGAGTGTTCCTCTTTCTCCAAATCCTTGCCAGCATCTGCTGTCAACTGAGTTTTTAATTTTAGCAATCTAACTGGTGTGAGGTGAAATCTCAGGGTTATTTTGATTTGCATTTCCCTGATGACTAAGGATGTTGAACATTTCTTAAGGTGCTTCTCGGCCAGTAGATATTTCTCAGTTGAAAATTCTTTGTGTACCCCAATTTTTAATGGGGTTGTTTGGATCTCTGGAGTCTAACTTCTTGAGTTCTTTGTATATATTGGATATTAGCCCTCTATCAGATATAGGATTGGTAAAGATCATTTCCCAGTCTGTTGGTTGCCTTTTTGTCTTATTGACAGTGTCCTTTGCCTTATAGAAGCTTTGCAATTTTATGAGGCCCCATTTGTTGATTCTTGATGTTACAGCACAAGTCATTGGTGTTCTGTTCAGGAATATTTCCCCTGTGCCCATGTGTTCGAGCATCTTCTCCACTTTTACTTCTATAAATTTCAATGTATCTGGTTTTATGTGGAGGTCCTTGACTCACCTGTACTCACTTTATACAAAGAGATAAGAATGGATAGACTTGTATTCTTCTACATGCTGGCCACCAGTTGAACCAGCATCATTTGTTAAAAATGCTGTCTTTCTTCCACTGGATGGTTTTAGCTCCTTTGTCAAAGATCAAGTGACCACATATACCTGGGTCCATTTCTGGGTCTTCAATTCTATTCCATTGATCTTCCTGCCTGTCTCTGTACCAATACCGTGCAGTTTTTATCACTATTGCTCTGTAATATAGCTTGAGGTCAGGGATGATGATTCCACCAGAAGTTATTTTATTGTTGAGAATAGTTTGCACTATCTTGGGTTTTTGTTATTCCAAATGAATTTGCAAATTTTCTTTCTACTCTATGAAGAATTGAGTTGAAATTTTGATGGGGATTGCACAGAATCTGTAGATTGCTTTTGGCAAGATGGCTATTTTTACTATATTAATCCTGCCAATCTGTGAGCATGGGAGATCTTTCCATCTTCTGAGATCTTCAATTTCTTTCTTCAGAGACTTGAAGTTCTTATCATATAGTTCTTTCACTTGCTTAGTTAGTCACTTCGAGGTATTTTATATTATTTGTGATTATTGTGAAGGGTGTCGTTTACCTAATTTCATTCTCAGCCTGCTTATCCTTTGTGTAGTGGAAGGCCATTGATTGGTTTGAGTTAATTTTATATCCAGCCACTTTGCTGAAGTTGTGTATCAGCTTTAAGAGTTTTCTGTGGAATATTTGGTATTACTTATATATAAGATCATATCATCTGCAAATAGTGATAGTTTGACTTCTTCCTTTCCAAATTGTATCTTTTGACCTTCTTTTGTTGTCTAATTGACCTAGCTAGAACTTCAAGTACTATATTGAAAAGATAGAGAGAGTGGACACCTTTGTCTACTGCCTGATTTTAGTGGGATTGTTTCAAGTTTCTCTCCATTTAGTTTGATGTTGGCTACTGGTTTGCTATATATTGCTTTTACTATGTTTAGGTATGGGTCTTGAATTCCTGATCTTTCCAAGACTTTTAACATGAAAGGATACTGAATTTTGTCAAATGCTATTTTAGCATCTAATGAAATGATCATATGTTTTTTTCTTTGTGTTTGTGTAATGGATTACATTGATGGATTTCCATATATTGAACCATTGGATAGTGTAGCTTCGGTTTCTATTTTGTGAAATATTTTGAAGAGTATTGGTAATAAGTCTTCTTTAAAGGTCTGATAGAATTCCCCACTGAACCCATCTGGTCCTGGGCCTTTTTTGGTTGGGGGACTATTAATGACTGCTTCTATTTCCTTAGGACTTATGAGACTGTTTAGATGGCTTATCTGGTCTTGTTTTAACTCTGTTACCTGGTATCTGTCTAGAAAATTGTCCATTTCATCCAGATTTTCCAATTTAGTTGAGTATAAACTTTTGTAGTAGGATCTGATGATTTTTTTAATTTCCACGGTCTCCACTGTTATGTCTCCCTTTTCATTTCTGATTTCATTAATTTGAATACTGTGTCTGTGCCCTCTGGTTAGTCTGGCTACAGGTTTATCTATTTTGTTGATTTTCTCAAAGAACAGCTCCTGGTTTGGTTAATTCTTTTTATAGTTCTTTTTTTTCTATTTGGTTGATTTCAGCCCTGAGTTTGATTTTTCCTGCTGTCTACTCCTCTTGGGTAAATTTGCTTCTTTTTGTTCTAGAGCTTTCAGGTGTGCTGTCAAGCTGCTAGTGTAAGTTCTCTCCAGTTTCCTTTTGGAGGCACTTAGAGCTGAATTTTCCTCTTACCACTGTTGTCATTGTGTCCCATAAGTTTTGGTATGGTATGCCTTCATTTTCATTAAATTCTAAAAAGTCTTTAAGTTCTTTCTGTATTTCTTCCTTGACCAAGTTATCATTGAGTAGAGCATTGCTCAGTTTCCATGTGTATGTGTGTTTTCCATTGTTTTTATTGGAATTTATTACCAGTCATAGTCCATGGTGATCTGATAGGGTGCATGGGATTATTATTTCAATCTTTTTGTATCTGTTGAGGTTTGTTTTGTAGCCAATTATGTGGTCAATTTTGAAGAAGGTAGTATGAGGTGCTGAGAAGAAATTATATTCTTTTGCTTTAAGATGAAATGTTCTATAAATATGTTAGATCCATTTGCTTCATAACTTATATGAGTCTCACTGTGACTCTGTTTTGTTTCTGTTTCCATAACCTGTACATTGCTGAGAGTGGGGTGTTAAAGTCTCCCACTATTATTGTATGGGGTGTGATATATGCTTTGAGCTTTAGTAAAGATTCTTTTATTTTTTCCTCTGTACTCTCTTTTTATTAGATGTTTTCTTTACTTACAATATTTCCTTTCCCAGGTTCCCCTCCAAAAAATAAAAATAATAAATAAATAAATAAATAAATAAATAAATAAAATTAAAAACCAAAAACTATTTTTTATTTTATTTTAGTAAAGGTTCTTTTATGAATGTGGGTGCCTTTGCATTTGGAACATAGATGTTCATAATTGGTTGTTCATCTTAGCAGATTTTTAGTTTGACCAGTATGAAGTGTCCTTCCTTATCCTTTTTGGCAACTTTTGGTTGAAAGTTGACTTTATTTGATATTAGAATGGCTACTCCAGCTTGTTTCTTGGGACCATTTGCTTGGAGAATTGTATTCCAACCTTTTACTCTCAGGTAGTGTCTTTCTTTGTCACTGAAGTGTGTTTCATGTATGCAGCAAAATTCTGGGTCTTGTTTACATATGCATTCTCTTAGTCTATGTCTTTTTATCGGAGAATTGAGTACATTGATGTTAAGAGATATTAAGAAAAAGTAATTCTTACTCCCTGTTATTTTGTTGTTAGAGGTGACATTATGTTTGTGTACCTATCTTCTTTTGGGTTTTTTTCTTTTTTTAAAATTAGATATCTTCTATATTTACATTTCAAATGATATCTCCTCTCCATGTTTCACCTCTGGGGGGAAAAAAAACTACTCCTTCCCCCACCCCCCTGCTCACTCACCAACCTACCTTCTCTGGCATCCTGGTCCTGGCATTCCCCTATACTGGGGCATAGAACCTTCACAGGGCCAAGGGCATCTCCTCCCATTCATGACCGACTAAGCCATTCTCTGCTATATGTATGTTGCTGAAGCCATTAGTCCCACCATTTGTACTCTTTGATTGGTGGTTTAGTCCCTGGAAGCTGTGAGGGTACTAGTTAGTTCATATTGTTGTTTGTCTAAGGGGCTGTAAACCCTTCAGCTCCTTGGGTCCTTTTTCTAGCCCCTTCAGTGGGGACCCTGTGTTCAGTCCAATGGATGGCTGTGAGCCTCTACTTCTATTAGTTTAAGTGTATCTGCTTTTATGTGGAGGTCCTTGATCTAATGGACTTGAGATTTGTACAAGGATATAGGAATGGATACCTTGGTATGACTCTAACTAAGCAAGTAAAAGATCTATATGACAAAAACATCAAGTCTTTGAAGAAAGAAATCGAAGATCTCAGAAGATGGAATGATCTCCCACACTCATGGATTGGCAGGATTAATATAGTAAAAATGGCCATCTTGCCAAAAGCAATCTTCAGATTCAATGCAATCCCCATCAAAATTCCAACTCAATTCTTCACAGACTTGGAAAGAGCAATTTGCCAATTCATCTAGAATATCAAAAAACCTAGGATAGGGAAAACTATTCTTTTGGATTTGTTGAAAGATTACTTTCTTGCTTTTTCTAGGGTGTAGTTTCCCCTCCTTGTGTTGGTGTTTTCTATCAATTACCCTTTCTAGGGCGGCATTTTTTGAAAGATTTTTGTCATGGAATATCTCGTTTTCTCTATCTATGGTAATTGAGAGTTTTGCTGGGTATAGTAGTCTGGGTTGGCATTTATGTTCTCTTAGGCTCTGTATGAGATCTGCCCAGGATCTTCTGGCTTTCATAGTCCCTGAAGAGAAGTCTGGTGTAATTCTGATAGGTCTGCCTTTACATGCTACTTGACCATTTTTCCCTTACTTCTTTTAATATTCTTTCTTTGTTTAATGTATTTGGTGTTTTGATTATTATGTGATGGGAGGAATTTCTTTTCTGGTTCAAACTATTTTGAGTACTGTAGGCTTATTGTATGTTCACGGGCATCTCTTTCTTTAGGTTATTAAAGTTTTCTTCTATAATTTTGTTGAAGATATTTACTGGCCCTTTAAGTTGGGAATCTTCGCTCTCTTCTATATCTATTATCCTTAAGTTTGGTCTCCTCATTTTGTCCTGGATTTCCTGGATGTTTTGGGTTAGGAGTATTTTGCATTTTGCATCTTCTTTGACTCTTGTGTCAATGTTTTCAAAGGTATCTTCTGCCCCTGAGATTCTCTCTTCTATCTCTTGTATTCTCTAGGTTTTCTAACTTCAAGGTTGTCTCCATCTCCATTTGTGACTTCTTTATTGTTTCTATTTCCATTTTTAGATGTGGATGGTTTTGTTCATTTCCTTTGCCTGTTTGATTGTGTTTTCTTACAGGATTTTTCTATTTCCTCCTTAACGGCTTCTAGCTTTTAACCTGTGTTCTCCCATATTTCTTTAAGGGAGTTATTTAAGTCCTTTTTAAAGTCCTCCATCATTATTATGAGAAGTGATTTTAGATCTGAATCTTGCTTTCCCAGTGTGACAGTGTGTCCCTGATTTGCTATGGTGGGAGAATTGGATTCTGATGATGCCAAGTAACCTTGGTTTCTATTGTTTCTCTTCTTATGCTTACCTCCCACCATCTGATCACTTCTAATGCTCCCTACCCTTGCTATATCTGACTGGAGCCTGTCCTTCCTATAATCCTGGTTGAATCAGAACTCCTCAGAGTCCAGCTGTTTCTGTAATCCTGTGATTCTGGGATCTTGTGATCTTGAGATTCTGGGTGTGTCAGAGGTTCTGGGTTTCAAGATGTCTATGTGACCCTGAGATCCTGGTGTGAACAAGCTCTGTGGGCTGTGGGATCAGCTGCTGAGTTCAAGCCCAAGACAGACGGGCACAGATGGGAAGGAACCCAAACCACTGGTCGGACTGGTGGGTCCCTGGATCCTGCTGGTCCCCTGAAAAAAAATTTAAAAGTACTTAGATATATGTGTGGCATATAAGTAGACCATCCTCTTAACCTTGTTGAATGCCTTAGACATTTTAACTGCCGTATTTGAAAAGAAACTAACCCCATCTAGTTTTTTCCATATTCAAACAAAGTGCATTGCATATTAATAATTTAAAGTGCTTTAATATGCATCTTCATTTAAAACTGACTAGTAAACATCTGTTGGACTGCCTGGGAAAGAGACTTGGAGAAATGAAGAAAAAAAATAGAGCAATGTAGTAAGTTAGTCTGAAATCATTCTTACCATATACATTTTTATTTATTTTTCAAAATAAAAATGTCAAATTACTATTATTTTAAACTTAAATTGTCTACTTAAAATATTCTTAATGAATTATTATTGTATGTACATATTTTCTACTGCATTAAAGTGCATTCCATCAGCATGAATCAAGAAGATGCTGTATTTTCTGTATTTTTATCTTCATTACTTTATTCACCAAAAATTAACTATGAAGATCAGAGAAAAATATTTCTCAGAAACATCCACTGCCCCACATTAACATCTTGTGGTTTGAAGGATAATACCCTTATTTAAGAATTTAAATGATATATAGTTTCTATATAACAATGGGCCAAATAATTAAGGAACAAAGAATTAATTAAAGTTCAGAATAAGATACAGCAATGGGATGAATGAAGAAAATTGACTTATACACTATGAGCAGATGAATGTAGTTATAAAACACTCTATTTACAAATTAAGAATATGAATATCTATCAGACTATCAGATCTGTCTCATCAGATCATATATGGATATGGATATATAGATATAGATATATATGTACATATGTATATATATATGATTGAAGGCAAAACAGTGAATATATATACATATATATGTATATATACATGTATACAGGTAAACTAAAAACATTAAGCAATCCATGTCACATAAATATTTGAAAATCTTCTATCTATAGATATTCTACTCTGTTATTATCTAAAGTTATAGAAAACCAACTAGCAGGTACTTAAATGAATATGATATTAGAGTTTGTAAGAAAGAAACTGATTTTATGAAATATGCCTTGTGGTATCATCCTTCTATGTGATAGGGTATTTCTGGAAGGGAGGGAAACTGAGAAAGGGGATAACATTTGAAATGTAAACAAAGAAAATATCCAATAAAATAAAAAAGAATTCATCCTTCTCTTCTTTCCCTCCTAAGGATTATTTCTTATCACATTACTAAATAACCTCTGCTCAATTTTCCAAAAATAAAAATATAGCAATAAAAGTATGATTTTTTTGGTATTCCAAACTTCTGGGCTAATAACCACTTATCAGAGAGTGCATACCATGTGTGTTCTTTTGTGATTGGGTTACCTCACTCAAGATGATATTCTCCAGATCCATCCATTTCCCTAAGAATTTCATGAATTCATTGTTTTTAATAGCTGAGTAGTACTCCATTGTATAGATGTACCACAATTTCTATATCCATTCTTCTGTTGAGGGACATCTGGATTGTTTCTACAAACCACAAGAAACTCAAGAAGTAGGAAGACCAAAAGGTGCACATTTCATTCCTTCTTAAAAGGGGGAACCAAATACCCACGGATGGAGTTGCAGAGATTAACTATGGAGCAGAGACTGAAGGAAGGACAAGCCAGCCTAAATATAGCTATCTCCTGAGAGGCTCTGACAGTACCTGACTAATACAGATGTAGAGGCTCAGAGCCATCCATTGAACTGAGTACACGGTCCCCAATGAGGGGTTTGCAGCCCCTTAGGACGAAAAACAATATGAACTAACTAGTACCTTCAGAGCTCCCAGGGTCTCAACCACCAATCAAGGACTGCACATGGTGGGTCTGATTGTTCTGGCAGCATGTGTATAGTAGAGGATTGCAAATTTGATCATCAATAGGAGGAGAGGACCTCGGCCTTGTGAAGGTTCTGTGCCCCAGTGTAAGAGAATGTCAGGGCCAATAAGTGGGAGAGGGTGGGGTGGCAGGCATAGGGAAGGGGGAGGCAACAGGGGTTTGTTCTTGTTGTTTTTGTTTGTTTGTTTGTTGTAGGGGAAACTGGGAAAGGAGAAATTTATGTGTAAATAAAGAAAATATCAAAAAAAAAGAGAGGAAGAGGAAAAATAAAAACATATTTTAAGTAAATAGAAAAAAAAGTATGATTTTTTTCTAATGTTCTTATCAGTATCAGTTATTACAATCAGTATTCTAAACTAGTTGCTACATTTATTCCTAGGTTGTAATAATGGGTCTCTGTAATCATAGCTTGAAAGTTATGGATAGATTAATGGGATTTTAATTTCAATGAAAATTAATTTCAGAACATTCTACAGTTATTAGCTGTATTTGACTGATCATTATATATTTAGTTTTTGTTTCATTTTTCTTTTCTTCCTTTCCTTTTTTACTTTCTTTACATAGAATTGACTCCAATGGATAAAATATATACAGACGGAGCAATTTTTTTTTTAATCAAGTGGATCGTCATTCCTGCTACCTTTTTGACCAGCCTATTCTTCAGGGCTAGAAGAGCAGATAAGAACGATAATTAATGAAATCACGTTGGTATCCTGAGTGACCTTGATATACTTTATTATTATGTGCTGTGTGTTTACAGACTCCTTAAACTCTTAGGTTTCATCTTTTTCATCAGCGAAATGGTCCATGAATTTATATGTAAATGTCATCACATCATGTGGCACAGGGCCTAACAAAAAACACAGTATCAAATAGATTTTAAACACCATAACTTTCCCCCAAGTATTATTATGCCAAAGCTCCCTCTTATTATTATATACATTTAAAGTAATAGACATTTAAAGTAATAAGCACCTCAAGCAATAAAAAACAATTGTCTTTTATAAGATATTATTAGATATAGCTGAATACCATTAATTTGAACCATGCTTTTAATATTAATAAGAATACCATACATTATAAAATTGAAGCTGTCATTTTTTGAACATTATTCAAGCATTAAGTTCTGTTATATTAGCGTAGATAGTTGAAGCCAGAGCATAGTAAATAATGTACAAAACACTAGTTTTCTACCATAATTTTTTGAGAGAAGAACATGGGCGTATTCACATACATATTAATTTTGACACTGAAAAGATTCCAACTTACAGTGATTTGATTATGATTTTACTGGCAAAAGTGAGACATATTTATCATATTAAAATACTTATCATATTTTGAATTTTGACCTTGTTGCAGGCTAGGCAAACATACTCTTGAGACAGTATACTTAGGGAACAGCCATGCCTTTAGTTCCCAGTTGTCCATGTCATGTGGGAATAAGTGGCATTCTAGAGTGTACTAGATTGCTACCAAGGACCAATAGGTTAAAGGTAGGAAATGTACTTTCAAGTTACAATATTTTCATCTTATAGGGACTTTATCAGAAAGTAACCCCATTGCGAATAACAAAACATTTGTGGCTCCAGAAAAACTGTAAGAGGATAACCTGCCTTTCAAAATATTTTTGTTTTGTTTTCTTATTAAATTATTTTACTTATTTACATTCCTAATGTTGCCTCTCTTTCTGTTTCCCCCACCCCCAGTTCTTCACTCTATCCTCCAACCCCTCCCCCACCCAGTCTAATAGAGTGCTCCCACACCTGTCTACTCTCCCCCACCTTACCCTCACCAGCATCCCTCTTCTCTAGGGCATCAAGTTTCCATAGGATTAAGCAAGCTTACTCTCTCCCACTGAGGCCATGCAAGGTAATCCTCTGCTACAGTGTGCTCAGTGCTAGCAAGCAGCCCATGTATGCTCCTTTTTTTTTTATTATTTGGTCTTTTGTATCTCTAAGATGTCCCAGTTAGTTGACAGTGTTGCTCTTCCTGTGAGGTTGCAATCCCCTTCAGCTCTTTCATTCCTTCTTCTAACTTTTCTATATTGTTACCTGACCTCAATCCAATGATTGGCTGTAAGTATCTGCATTTGTTTCAGACAGTTACTGGTAGAGACTCTCAGAGGATAGCCATGTAAGGCTCTTGTCTGCACACACAATCTGGCCTCAATAATAGTGTCAGAATTTAGTGTGTGCACATGGGTTAGATACCAAGTTGGGCCAGTCACTGGGTGGCCTTTCTTTCAGTCTCTGTTCCATTTTTGTACCTGTATTTCCTTTAGACGGAATAATTTTGGGTTAAAATTTTTGAAGATGGGTGGGTGACCCCCTGCCACAACTGTGGGCTATGTCTATCTACTGGACATGGTATCTTCCAGTTCCATTTCTCCATAGTTGGGCATTTAGGTATTTAGTGTCATCAGGTTGAGTCCTGGTAGCCTCTCTGGGACTATCTAGGGCTTTTAGAGATTCCTTCTGCCCCCTAACCCCTCTATTGCATATTGCAATTCATTCTCCTGGTCTTGTGGCTTCTCTCCTGTCTCTCCCCATACCTGATCTTGCCCCTCTTCCCTCCCCTCTACCAAGTTTTCTCCCTCCCTCTGCCTCCCATGAATATTTTGTTCCCCTTCTACATTGGTTTCATGTAGTTACACTTGGGCTTTCCTTCTTAATACGCTTCCTACAGTCTGAGTTTTAGCATGAGTACTCTTAAATTTTGGCAAATATCCACTTATTGGTGAGCTTCCTTCTTGATAAGCTTCCTACAATCTGTGAGTTGTAGCATGGGTACTCTTTAATTTTGGCAAATATCCATTTATTGATGAGTACATACCATGCATGTCCTTTTGGGTTTGGGTTACCTTACTCAGTATGGTATTTTCTAGTTCCATCCATTTGCCTGAGGATTACAAGATGTCCTCATTTTTAATATTTGAATGAATAGTATTCTACTGTGTAAATGAACCACATTTTCTGTATCCATTCCTTGTTTGAAGGACATCTGGGCTGTTTCCAGCTTCTAGCTATTACAAATAAGGCTGCTATGGACATAGTGAAGCACATGTCCTTGATGTATGATGAAGCATCTTTTACGTATATTCCCAGGAATGGTGTATCTGGGTCTTCACGTAGAACTATTTCCAATTTTCTGAGGAAACACCAGATTGCTTTCCAGAATGGTTGTAGCAGTTTGCAATCCCACCAGCAATGGAGGAGTGTGCCTCTTTCTCCATAACTTCACCAACAGGTACTGTCACTTGAGTTTTTGATATTAGCCATTTTGATTGGTGTAAGATGAAATCTCAGAATCATTTTGATTTGCATTTCCCTGATTAGTAAGTACGTTGAACATTTAAGTACTTCTCAAACATTTGAGATTCCTCTGTTGAGAATTTAGTTTAGCTCTGTACCCCATTTTTTAAATTGAGTTATTTGGTTTTCTGGAGTCTAACTTCTTCAGTTCTTTGTATAGTTTGGATATTACTCCTCTATTGGATATAGGGTTAGTGAAGATCTTTTCTCAATCTGCAAGTTGTTGTTTTTTGTCTTATTGAGTCTCCTTTGCCTTACAGAAACTTTTCAGTTTCATGAGGTCCTATTTGTCAAGTGTTGATCTTAGAGCATGAACCATCGATGATCTGGTTTTATAGACACTGTCAATACATGATTTAAAAATATAGCCACTACTTTGAGTAGTTAAACCAGTAGTCAACTGTGAGTCTTCTTTCTACATATTTTCAAAGCACCAATATGTCCAATCAAAACACTACACTACCCCCATTTGTTTTCAGGCATCACTGACAGGACTCTGTGGCTTATTTCAAGGAAGAAAAGAAAAACAAGAGGGTATGAAGTTGGAAAAAATGTGGTGGGGAGTTTTGGAGGAGTTGGATGAGAATAGGGGGTAAATATGATCTAATTACACTGTAGATGTGATAGAGTGACAGAGGGTTAAATCAGCACTAACATTGGATGAACATTTTCTTTTCTTTGAGCCAAACCAGAATCTGATGATTACCTTACATGTCTACCACTTCAGCTGTCAGGTAGAACAATTACACTCAGTGAGCCAGGTCTGCTCATCATTACAGAAAGCTAGGAGGTATTCTAGGTGGCAAGCATCCAAGAATTTGAAAGCAAGCATTTTTTTTTCCAAACAGAAATAGCAACTCAGCACACCAAAGTTGTCACCTGAGAGATGCTCCCCAAAACCTGGCATCCATATTGATGAATGGTAGTATTATATCTTGATCACTGAAAACAAAACCAAAAAAATATATATTCTGCAAAGATCATTGCCCATATCCATGTTTTCTGCTAAATTGGGGAGGCAAGCTTCCAACATTACAACTGGATTCCAGTCTGTTTGAGAGGCAGCTAATCCCCTTTTGTACAAGTGGATTCAAGAAGGCCTATAAGGTGAGGTTGCTATTCAGTCAAATTACCCTCTCCCACCTCTGCCCCTTGTCTACTGTGATGGTCTGCTGTTACATACATAACTTTCCCAGTTCTCCTTGGAAGCTTAAACTGCACTGTACAGTTTGAGATTGTGTTGTGTCTCTTCCAAAGTGAAGCTACAATCCACAGTGTGTGTTACAGTGATTTTACCACATTTCCTTTCCCATCCCTGACAATTATTATAGCCTAAGAGGGTGTATTGTGAAGCTATGAAAACTTAAGCTTTGTGGCCTCTCATTTGCAGAGGTCATCTCAAGACTCTACATTAAACCTTTTATGTATAATCTTCTGTCTTATAATCTTCAAAGAGCATCCAATGTTACATAAGCCTTAGGATGCATAAGCTCTTCATACACACCCTGGGAGCAAGTGACATTGGGGTAGCCTTGACCTCTGTTCTAAAATGGAAGGAATGCCTTGCTTGGTTGAATCCTCCTTGTTTCCAGACCCTGAAATGTGTTATTGTCATAGGAATATAACCTAGGTTACCTCAAACAGTATAACTGACTCAATGACTTCCTATAGAGAGAGAATATGCTAATCAGGTCAAAGCAAGAAATTAATTGGCCTGACAATTATATCTAATACATAAGCAAACTGTCCAGAAATTGATTTCATCAATTCTTTATAAACTTAAATAACAATTAAGTGACTTGGTGTCTAAGACCTTAAGAATTCAATCAAATTTGCAGCAAGGAAAGCTATCGCTTGATTATTGAAACCTGTTCAAGTTCAGTGGTTAAGGGTTGGTACGTTGTCTTTGCCAAGAGCTCAAAGGTGATCTGTCTTGAGCAGTATCTCAGATATTAGAACAGATACTATGCATTTACCTCAAAATTTAAGTAACACTTATTACTTAAATGATAGCCAGGTGCCAATATCTGGTGTGTGTGTGTGCATGTTTGTGTGTATTTGTGTGTGTGGGGGGGGGGTATGGTGTTTGACTGTTTTAAATGGAACCAAATAGCAGCAGTGAACTGAACTCCTAACTCAATCCTTTCTTTATAGTGTAACCTAATCTAAATTGCTTTAGTCTCTTTAAACCTTCATTTATTTACCTGCAAGTGAGGGGCACGATCTTACAATTTGTAGTTAGAAATAAATATGATCTTTTATGTGATCCTTTTAGTAAATATAATGAATAGAACCTGTTTGAAAGCCAAAGTGTAGTCCCTGTCCTGCCCAAGAGCACGTACAATGAAGTTGTTGGCATTTGTGTAGCCCACTCCCATGGTGATCTCCAAAGTATAATCTCTTCCTGGTATGCCTACCTTTCTTTTTTCTTTTTTCCTTTTTATTTTAATCAATAAAAATTTTATTTTTTATATGTTTTTTTATGCCTACCTTTCTACATACATTTCCTTTTCCAATGACTACGGCTTATCCGTTTGCCAATTCAGTATTAAAGAAGCATCTTCATGATTTCTGCAGCTACATTATAAAGAGCCTCACAGCTTCCATCTCAAGCTTTCCAATTTCTCACTGGACATCCAGGTCCTGAGGTTCGAACAGCTTGGAGAAAAGACCAAGAGAGGAATGAACCCAGTCCTTTTCCCATCAACCAGTGCGAAGCTGTCAATCATATGTGTGAGGCACCGTCGAAGGGAAGCTTCCAGGCTTCAGAAAACATGAGGGAACAGAAGTTGCTCACCTGTGCCACTCTGAAACCATGACCCACAAAAGCAGAGATAACAAATGTTTGCATTTCTTTTAAGCAACAAGAACAATTAGGGCAATTCTTGTGCACTGATAGGGAACTAATGTCATTCTGCTTTGAGTTTTGTTCCACGGGATTGCTACTCCAAACCATCTGTTGACTAAGCAGCAAATGTGTATTCTCAGACACAAGGTGATTGAACGTACACAGGCTTCTTACAAAATTATCAATCTACATACAATAGGAACACAATTCCCAAAGATAACAATTTAGTCTGCAATGAACCCCGTGATGAGAAATTTATTGGCCATGGAAAGGAGGAGGGCAAAGGTATTCCATGGCCAAAAGGAAAGCTGTTTTGAAATAGTTAGCTTTGGCTATAAGGATCACTGACAAGTGTAATGTGAGTTCAAGGATGAATAGGCCGTTGCTAGGCAGACACCTTGGCAAACATTGTTTTTGTTTTGATTTTTTTCCCTATGTTTACTGTGGCTTCTGTGGCAGTTTATGTTTCTGGCAGAGTCTTCTGTGGTCATTTTTGGTATTAGGTACAGGTGCATGATATTCCTGTCCCTCAAAACCTCATATCTTTGCTTAGTTTTGTTACAGTTTGACAAATCTCACTCTGACTTTATTCTGACAACCTCCATAATTTCCATGCACCATCCTCTTTAGAACAGCAAGCCAATGTTCTGTCATGGTGTCACGCAAGGTTCTAATTTACTTCAATGCTGTCTGTAAATGTGATGTTATCTTTTTTCCCCTTTCCTTCTCCTTGTTTATTAGTCTATGCTAACTTTGGGAAATTCAGCACTGTGGGATGCTGCAGGTATGGTCTGTGGTATCTCTGTTTTAATGATTCCCCTCATAGCTTTATAAGAGGCTTTTTCTAGAAAATGAGGAAGCTTTTGCCAGAAGAGCACAGAGCTGCATATCATTTACCATTCAGTTCTTGTAAGTGGAAAAGTAAGTGTGCAGGAGAGATAGAGTCCTCCAGTCTCCAAACACCACTCTTGCCATGGCTGCCATGAGGCCCAACCAAGTGCTCCAAAAAGTTGTTGAGTATCCCAGGCTCTGAATTCTATATCAAAACAGCTCGCCCTTTATTATCCATTGATAGGATACAATGCTGTTCCAAATCCTGTGTTAGGTTCGTGAACACTGACAACCTTTTGGTTTTCTTCTCCTTCATTTTATTTTCCTTTTTTCTCTTTCTTGAAAAGGACCACAGATACAATTTCAGATGTATGTAAAGAACAGATAGGGACAAATGTCACAGTGTTCATGTTTCTGTTCATTTTCTGATTCAACCTCTTCATGTTACCATTTCATATCAATAACTGGCCATCACACTTAGTGTGAAGTGAAACTTTAATGGGCAAGACAGTAAGGTGGCAGTTTAGTGGCAGGTATGAAATAAGCAGTGCTGTGTGACCAATAAAAATAGCAATGAAATGAGTCCAAGTCAGAAAAGCTGAAAATTGTGAAGGTGAATAGAACATAAATACTTAAATGGATTTGAGAAGACTTTTTTCTTATTACATCTGTCAATTTGAATATTCTGTGCTCTGCATCTTGTAAACAGCTGGAGGTTTATTTTTCATATTTTTATCAAGCTAGGAAGACCACGTAATGTTCACTGGTGATGTTTTCATATCAATATGTGTGTTGTGATTACTCTACAATGCTTCAGGCTTTTTCCCCCCTCCCCATGATTCAGTAAAAAACCGTGTGTCTGTTGATAGGAGACATATCTTAACTCTGTCTCATGGAGCATGTAATTACACACACACACACACACACACACACACACACACACACATCAAGGCAACTGGTTATTCTGAAAAATCCCCTATCTAGTTTAGACATCTCAGACAGATATAATTATTTATGTTATCCAAACTACCTGTGTTTAATGTTCAAATAAGCATTACCAGGACCATGAAATTGATTGTTATACTGTATGCCAGCCTGTGAAGATGTTCAAAATAATTAACAAACTGAATGGCATTGGTATAGACAATCAGATTAGGCCCTGGCAATGACACACAGTATTACCTATGTGTTCATCTAGAGCAAGTAGCTTCATGATTGGATGGACTTATTTAGGAGGATTGAAGTGAATGGCTATTAGTAACTGACATGGAATTATTTCAATATTTAGTAATTAAAATGGGCATGCCACATGAGACTGTTGTCAATAGAACTTGACGAGATGTTATGAAGTTTTGACCATGATTTCAGAGCATTTATTTTTATTTATTTTCATTTTAGGTTGGCGAGTGTTTTCTTGAATGTGTCTCTGTCCAGCACATACATGTAATGGCCATGGATACCAGAAGAGGGTGTCAGGCTCTCTGCTACTAGAGTCACAGATAGTTATAAATTATTATGTTGGGGCTGGGAATTGAATCAGGTTCCTCTGGAAGAGCAGCCAGTGCTCTTAACCGCTTTGCCATCTCCCCAGGAATATCCCATTATTTAAGAGCGACCCATACTCCCTGTACTATGTGTGGGACTCAGATCTGCAAATGCCTTTGGAGACATTTTAGAAGCCAGGCAAGAAGTCTCATTAATTTCATAGCAATGTTTCTTTACCAAAAATGGTCTTATCCAGCTTGCTCACCTACATTATTTAACACCGTTGGCTCTGAGAGGTTTTTAGCTATTTCCAAATGTCAGACATAAGTAAGCTGCAAGACAAAAACATGTTAAGCATTTATTTTGTAGTCTGGTGCAGCATGTAAACCAACTCCAAATGAAGAACAGAAAAGAGAGAAAGAGAAAAAAGTTATTGTTGCATATATAATTATAGTACTATAAGTTTGTGTGTAGTTATTCCATTTAATTTATATGATTTTAATTTAAATCATTGACCACTTAAGAGTCTGAAATCCAGAAAGAAATTTTCCAGAAAAGAAATCCATAGTGCTTTAGAGACTGACTATCTCTGTGAGGATGGCCTACCTCCTAATTACAACCTCTGACTCTAATTACTAGACTCGTGGATAATAATACATCGAAAGAAAACAGAGACAAAGTTTCCAAATACCTTAAAATAAAAGGAAGCTAAGATTTATTGCATGTCCAGTGTATGCCAAGGCTACCACATGTCAGAACTAGTTTTTGCAAAAATGTAGCAAATCTTAAAAGACTATATTTGGGCAGGCCTTGTGTTGCATTTCTACATATTTTACTCTTAACCAATTGTTGACTGAAAATTTTCTATTAGTATATGTTTCAACTTTTTAGTGCCTCGCTATTAAGTAAGCTTGTGTGAAATGATTATATATTATTTTGTTTAATTCCCACCATAACCTCATAAAGTAGATCCTGTTTAAATTCCCACTTTACAGATAAATATTTGGGGCCTCTGTGGTCTTAAGATTCTTAATAATGACACAAAAGAAGTTAAGGCAGCCTCGTTGTGGGGCTACATAACTATGGTACAATCAAGGGATTGAATATACTTACAAAGCTTACATTGTTAGAATTGCTAAATCTAAGTACACCACAGATGGGTGGTTTCAAACAATTAAAGTTTCTTTTAGTTCAGCAGAACTGGGAGTCACAGTGAGGTGGACATGACCAGCTTTAGGATAAAAGCCTACCGCTAACTTCAGACAACATTGTTATTATTTCCTCATACAAGAGAGCTCTCCCAAGTCCCCTCTTACAGAAGCTCTAAATCCCTCTTGAGATGGCTCTACCCAATGAGCTAATTAAGGTTTCTTCCTTAGATGTAATCCTACTGGGTTTAGATATTCCTTATGTGAAATATAGGAGGCAAAATATTTAGGAAGCAAACATGTCATGCATGCATAGAGATCAGAGGACATCTTGCAGGAGTCAGTTCCTCCTTTCCTCATGTGGGTCCTGGTGATTGAACTCACGTCATCAGGCTTGTCTACATGAACCTGTAACCACTGAGCCATGTCACCATGTTACATGGACCTCTCATGTAACTTTGACCCACTTAACAATAAACCAATGAAGGTACAACTGAATTCTTTTCTCTGTGCTAGCCCCTCCTGTCTTCCTGAAAGTCTACTACTCATGATTTTGATGTGTGTGATTTTATTCCTTTACATTTTACAGTTTGCCATTTACAGGTGTCTCTAAGTTTTATATTAAGTGTTGCCCTTTTTAACTTTAAGTAAATGGAGCCAGTGGCTCGGATTCTTTTAGAATATCTGTGCAACAGCCATCCATCGAACTGAGTGCAGGGTCCCCAGTGAAGGAATTAGAGAAAAGACCAATGGAGCT
>NW_022196894.1:50005611-50051156 GCF_008632895.1 Mastomys coucha | reverse complement strand
TGGAGGGGAAACTGGGAATGGAGAAATTCGCATATAAATAAAGAAATAAAAAAAAAAGAAAAAAAAAGAATATCTGTGCAAATTCGGCTGTATTGATTATCATTGAGGTTTATTTTAATTTGTAGTTATATAATACACACAAGCATACATACACACACTTCACTTATTGTTTTCATTTTTGATGAACTGAATTACTTGCATGTCCTTGGTAATTGTTGTTGTCACTAAAACCTTGGTGCTATATATCACATGGTCCACATTAGGAGCACTGGGAGTAAAGTCACTATGTTGGAGCTTCTGGTAGAGACTCTTCATTTCTACTCATTCTTCTCTCATTTTATATATATATTCTTCTCTTATTTTATTCTTCAATTATATATATGCATATATGTTATAACTTTATATTGTATTTATATGAATATATATTATGATATAATATATATGTATAATATAATTTTATATTGTACGTATATGAAGTCCATAGAAAAATATCCCCCAGTCTTCTTGCAGCCACTTGTGGCCATGTAACTATGTCCTAGTTGATGAAGTAGAAATGCAAATTGAATGGAAAACATACTCTTCTATCTCCTGATTTCCCAGACACCTGTGCTCTCTGTTTATTTGTTTGTCTTTCCATACTCTGTGACAGTGATGTGCCTACATTTAGGCCTGAGGTTATTGTGGAATTAGAAGAACACCTAAAATAAGGGACTGACCAAGTCATGAGACAGAACAATCACTGATCCTTAATTGGCCCTGGGGAAGAAGTCACTCACAAGACTGGAACCTTCCCATAAGAGTGCATCTGTGAGGCAAATAACACCCACCCACTGTCATTGCATTCAGTGTTTGGGCTTCTCTTCTGTAATATGTTGGTCATGTGTGTGTTCCATTTGAGTAGGAGTTGCCAGAATCTACTCTGTCAATCTGCACTCCCACCACAAGTGTACAAAGTAACCATGACGGCACCTCTTAGCTCACTTTTGCTAATGTTAGTCATTTTATTTTTACAGCCCCTATATGTGGCAAATGCTATCTCATTGGGATGCACCACATACACCTGACTGGTTTCTTTTCATGTGATATTTGTTTGACCCAAGTTCTGTGAAGTACATGCTTAAGCCTTGTTGTCTAATTTTCAAATTTGATTGTGTCTTAACACTTTGCAAAAGGTTTTTAGGATTCTAGCACGTAGGCTAGCCTTTGGTAGACCATATATATTGGTAATAATTATAAATTTTCCTTTTCTTTATGGCATCTTCATAATGTTTCTGTTTTAATGAAGTACCTCTACTTTATTATTTGTGATGTCTTTCTTCCCAGATACCAAATAAGAAGGTCTTCTCCACCCTGATATCATGGAGATGTTCATCCAGGCTGATATAAAAACTTCACACTCTGTTGTGCTTTGGATTTAGTCAACCATTTACTTGCTCCCTTTCCTGGTGTGCATTTTCATAGATGAGTAAAGAACAGAAGTACAACTGACTGCTGTGACTCACAAGTCATCACAGATGTGCCTCTGGATAAGTATATTCCATATGCATATCATCACTCATGTGTACTGAGTGGGGAGAAAGGTTGGGACCGACAGGCTAATGACATTGTCTCCAGAAGTTGCCTTGGCAGGATTTCAAAGAAAAAAGTTAAACTTTGCTATTGAATGCACTCTTGTTTACTTACGTGCAGAACAGGTTGAACCTGATGCAAATCACTCATGAACAAAAGACAAGGCTTTTTGATGAGTGGTTGGCAAGTTATACATGAACCCAAGTGTTTTAAAAAGTTTGCTAAGGAATCTGAGATATGAGCTCCTGTTCATTTGCTAAAGAACAGAAGGGTCAGGTTTTAAGAAACAGTAATTCCTTTTCTGGGTTGATCTCATTAAACAACAAGTCGGTTGTTGGAACTTAATTGGGAGATATCTTAAATAGATAATAGGTAAGACAGTGAGATGGGTGACTAGATGGGATACCATAATCCCTAAAAAGCATTAAAAAATTTGAGAAACTTATGTGGAGTAGATAAGATATAGATGTTACACCAACATGTGTATACATCAGAGACAATGACTAGATGCTGGAAAGAAGGTTTCAACTAATTACGAATGGCCCTACACCAGTTAGACCATATATCTTCCCAAGGAACTGTTTGACTAAAGAATGCAGAAGTCTCCTTCTCCAATATTGAGGACACTGGAATGGAATCTGAAAGATCGTTTATCAGTGAAATTACCAGTAATGGCTAATATCTATTAATGCTACCACTGACAAGGAATTATTCAATGTGCTTTGTCTGCATTTTCCCACTTCATCCTCAAAGAGGCCTTACAAGATGGGAAAGATTTTGTCACTCTCTAATGAAAGGACTGGAGCGTGGAGAGGTTAAGTAATTTGCCCAAAGTCATACAATTTGTAAAAGGCAGAAATCACATCTGTCTTCTGTCCAAAGTCTGGATTTTCATCTGCCTGGCTCTTCATTCGTCAGTGCTGTAAAAAGATTTCCTCCACAAGGAAAGAAGCTCAACTGTGGGGCTTTCTAATTCTGAGTCTACTTGGTCCTAACAACTTGAAAATGTATTCCCCCAGATGCATAAAATAGTACAGAAAAAAAAAAACCAGAGGGAAAGCAAAAGGTGACAGGTGAAATTTCACGAGGGAAGAAAATGTCTGGAAAGATCTTAAGTGCAGGGCATTTATCCAGGAAAAATACATTCCTGACAGGTTGCAGGCAAAGGGCACTTCCTGAAGGTTGTTCATGTAGGAGGTGATGGGAGAGTAGGAAGTAGCAAAGATATAAAACATATAAAATGTTACTGCTTAGCAGTGGTTTCACTTGGTAATCTAAAATGAACTTCCAAGTGTCACATGTTTTGTTGCAAGAAAGAAGGAACTAAGAGAATACCATTTATCATCAAGTGTCAAAGGCCCTGCAATGGTTTTACCTCATAATTTGTATTTTTTTTTTACAATTAATTAATCCACCTCCCTTCTGAAATTCAGGATCAAGAACATGGTAATTAGATAAATTGGAAAATTTGGGGCATTTATGCATATAAGTGCACTCATGGAAGAAGCAATGACTGTGTTACTACTGTTTCACTTTTCTAAGAGTCAGGGGTAGTGGAGCAAAGAGTATTTAACCCTCTTCCTCAGAAATCAGTTTTTAGAAGCATTGGCTATATTCTCAGCACCAGGAAGGCACACAGAGTGTATAGGTATGTAAGATCTAAACTATACTAAGATAGCCACAAGAGGAGTTTAAAAAGAAGATAGCAGAAGAGGTGAATGTAAATAAGACACTGGTGAACCTCCAGAGAAGTTCAACTAAGCATCTGAAGAGGAAAGTAGAGACTGAGAACCATGAAAAAAAAAAAGAGGATGTGTTCAAAGCCATGTGGGTGTAGTTCATGCCCATGAGTCATACATACCATGAAAGTCTCTCCACAATGTGAAGAGGATGCTGGGCGAGTCACTTCCCTTCTCTTGTCTTCATTTCCTCATGTCTGCCATGTAAACCCTAATATTAGCCCTCTTTTTCATCTGAGATGGGACTGGGTTTCAAATGAGTCACTGAACTTGAGCATGGCCTTCAAAATGTAAAACATGGCATTTCATTTTACTATAAAATATGATTAATAGTCTCAAAACTCCCTCTAATTATCTGGACCAATCATGTACATGGTCATATACACCAAAATAGAAACATACACAAAAATATAGAAAGAATTCTTCCATAGAGATAGAAGTACATTATGTGTAAGGACTTATATGCATTGTGTCCAATCTAACCCTGATTTTATAAAGCCCATCTAGAGAGACTATCAGACAAAAAGAATAAGTATGTTTGTGGTTGAAACTTAAGAACAGTATACTCAGAAGCTCTACAGAGCCTGTGAGCACACCTGGGCATTTCTTCTCCAGTTTTCCTGGATTACTGAAGACAAAGGAAATCTATCTCATTCACTTCTCCAAATGTTGGTTTTCCCTTCTATGTCTAGAAGACTAGGCAACATAGAACTTGTCAACTCTGCTTATGGTAATAAATCTCTTTCCTCCAATTCTCCTGACATTCTAATGCCTTTCTGAACATAATAAAAAGGTCATTTTCTACCTGAATTCATCTTCTTCAAGCTGCCTTATATTTCTGCAAATCCAAGTTTCAACAAGTTAGATTTCATTCCTTCTCCAGTATTTTATTTGCTTTAACCAAGTCAAAATCCCAACTGCTGCCCGGAGCTCTACTCTAATAGCTCGAATGGGGATTATATTTTATTGTCTGACTGAATAATGCGGATACATTTTGGGAGCTGAACTGCTCCTTTTTTCTTGAGTGACAGAGAATTAAATGCTCCTTTTCAGAATTGCCCAAGGATTTCTTATGATTTTGTTTCTCACATCAGCTCAATAATTTTCTATGTATCAATTATGCCTCAACCCAACAATTCTCGACTAAATATAAAGCAATCCCCCAGAAGCCCTAAGACTGAACACGTCTTTCTCTTCACAAAGTCAGCTCAGCCATACTGTGTTGTATTTTACACTCCTGTCTCAAGTTTCACAGAGAGTGGGTTCTTATAGCAGCCTTCCAGGAATTTCACAGTCCTGCTTCATGAGACCTTCCTTCCAGTAAAAAGTTAGAATATGTCCTTTAGGTTAAGTCTGGGTGTTGATTGGAATGCAATGGTCATTTCTAAAATAAATTGTTCAGAAAACATGATATTGTTTTCTGTTTTGGTTTGGTATTGTTTTTAATGTGAAGGATATGACTACCAAGGACATACCTAGATAAAAACTTGAAATCTGGGAAAACCTTGAACTCCTCGCCCATGGTGTGTAGGAAAGGAAAAAAAAAAGGACTCTACTTGCTTATTTTGATTCGCAGATCTGTGAGATTGATTAAGTAGGTAAATAGTTCTACTTCCCTAAAATGATTGGTCAAAGTCCTGTGATCAGCAAAGTATGCTGTGGCCTTTCCCTTGAAGGAAGAAGTCCCAGCATGGATTGGATGGTCCATACTATAACATGCTGCCTTCTATACAAGGCAGGATAGATACATGGTTATCCTGGGCACAAGTGCCCAGCATTCCAAGAAACTTATCATTTCTAAGAGCAAGGCTAAATGCTGCACTTTGGCAACCAAACACTGTCTGATTCAACCATGCCCAAGAAAGCATCCAAACTCTGTGCTCTCTCTATTTCCTGGGTGAGGTTTAGTGGTCATGATCAAGAAGAGGAAGAGGAAGGACAGTTGAAGACACAGAAAACTGCTCAGAAGTATCAGCTGCCTCCCCTCCTATTGTTGAAACAGCAAGTGGCAGGCTGACAGAGAGGAGCCATGGAACTGAGGAAAGTCAAGAACAGGAAGGCTAGTCAGTTTGCTTGCCTGTTTGTTAACTGGCTCAAATATGACTCTGATCTGCTGAAGAGGAGCTAAGAGTTGTATGGGCCATGGAAGGGTGCAGGGCTTTGTGTACCAATGGAAGCATAAACATCAGCAGTAACAAACTTTTGCTTGTAGACTCCCATGCTGAAAAAAGGTTCAAATTAAGAGAGAGGGTTCAGGAAAGACCAGCAGGAAAGTTTTTTTGTCATTTTGATTTTTTTTGTTTGTTTTTGCTTTTGCTTTTGTTTTCTCTTTCCCTGTGCTAAGCTCTATAGGGAATCAGCCAGACCTGGCCTAGAAAGCATCCAACATGTAATTTCTAAAAAGCTCTTCTTTGAAATTAAGGCAAGTACTTTCTTTATCCTCCTGTTCTTGCATCTGTTTTTTCTCTATTCTCCTCTTAGTTCATTCCTTGTCTTAACAGATGGAGAGAATTTATCTTAGTTGGTCTGGCTCAGTTGTTCTCTTCTGTACAGTGAGTATTCATCTGCACAAATGCTTCATGGATAGGCTAGTCATGTAAACATCAATTCCCAAAGGCCCTGGTCCTTCTCTAGGCATTATGTGTATCCCTTGTGAAGATTACATCATTCCTCCCTACATAAGAAAACACATTGTCAAGACCTATCACTTGCCTGTCATAGCACTTCAAAGGAAGCTAGCTTTGAATTTACTTGGACCTAAGTTCTTACATATAGTGTGGCTACATCCAAGACATGAAGCCATACATCAGGAAAAAAAATACTATGTGGTTGCCTGATAATAAAAAAGCAATAAAGAAAGCAAGATGTTAAGGCAAAGCTGTGAAAAAACAAATCGTGGCCAGTCTTCTACAAGTCTACATAACTCTTACCATTTCCCCTCCCTTTCCTGCCTTTCTTTCTCATTTACTTTCTCCTCTCAACCAGCACTTGAGATTTTGACATTCCAACATTTAATTCTGTGCTGTTGACTTTGATACAGAAAAGAATCTAGTTTTAGTTATTTTGGCTTTGCTGTAAGGTCACACAAGGAACTACCAAACACTCGTTCTATAAGCAACCATCAAACACTTCTTAGGTACCAGACAATGGGAATTAGTCCAGGAGCTAAAGATATAAATGAGATTTCTTTGGCATCACTTTTCTCTTCCCACTGCCCTGCTATATCCTCCATCAGAGTCATTATCATCACTTCTATTAATATTCATTAATATATGTCAGACATTAGATGGGAGCCTTACGTGTGCTTTGCCATTTTTGTTATTAGAAGGATCCCGTGAGAACAGTAGGATATTAGTTCCTTTTTATAGGTGAGAAAACTGGGGATTAAAGAAGCTTAGCAGCTGCCTCAAACTCATATATCTAATGTGTGTTGATGCAGGTGTTGGTAAACGAGACAGTCTGACTCCAGGCTCGCTGCACATCCCTTCTAAGGAGTCACTGTTTCAGTGGAGGAGTCAGACGTGTAAACAGATAAATATATCAAAGAGCTAAGTGCCAGAGCTGTAGAAATAAAGAGGCAGCAATGACTAACACCGCCGAAGGGAATCAGGAAGAGCTTAAAAGACAAATTGACATGGGAGGTGGGTTTTGAAATATGAGTAGGAACATCTCAAGCAAACAAAGGCATGAGAGTGGGAGGGAGGTATGTTTCAGGTTGAGGGAATAATACACACAGCGGCATGGTTGAGAAAGACTGCTGTGGTATGTTTGGGAAACAGTGAGTTCATGAGAGAATGCTGAGATGCAAAAACAAAGGGGGCAGAGATAAAACTATATCTATTAATGTATGTGATGTAGCTTGCTTGTGGGAATCCTAACAGTGCGAGCAGGGGCAGATTCTGACTCAGATGTCTGCTTTGGGGAACCTTCTCTTCCTATTGGTTTGCCTCTTCCAGCTTTGATATGAGGAGAGGTGCCTGGTCTTATTGTAACTTGTTAAGCCATCTTTGGTTAATATGCCTGGGAGGTCTGCTCCTTTCTGAATGGAAACACAGAAGGCGTGGATCTAGGGAAGAGCATAGGTGGACAGGGGTAGTCGCTAGAGGAGAGAAGGGAGGGGAAGCTGTGGTTGGGAAGTAATATATGAGAGAAAGAAAGTTAAAGGATGGCGAAAAACTAGGCATTCATGTAAAAACATTCCCTATACTCACATACTTCTTTTCATTGAACTTTTTTGGGAAGGTACAATTACTCCAGCATAGGTTTCTCTTGTTATTTTGTCTTTTTTACAGGAAACAATCAAATGAGCCTGTGTGTTGAGTTTTTGTTTTGTTTTGTTTTGTTTTCATTTGTTTGCCCATCTTAAAATGAGTAGAATTCTAGAGAGTGAACCCAATAGAGGATAATGATTCTAAGCATTTTGTACAAATATAGGAAATGATGAGGGTCTAAGATGAAAACAAGAGGAATAAGAAGGATTTTTGTTCCCTAAGAATATTGTCATTGAGGCTGCTATCTGTTTCTAGAATGAAAAGATGGAGGTACTACCTAGAATTCCTGCAGACTAAGAAAGCATTTTAGGAACACCCACTGTCCCTCTAAGTGTTGTCGCAGTGCTGGAGATCTTGCACATGTTAAGCCCTGAGCTATACCTCTAACCTGCATCCCTTAACTTAAAAGGCATAATTTCTCTATGGGCTTTAGGCAAACTGAAGCCAGGCATTCAACCATTGAAGAACTACTGAATTCAATTTCTGTGCTGAGAGTACTTGCCACTCATTAGTATCCTTTAGTACTGCTGACACTCATCATGACTTTGCAGTGGTCATGCTATGTGCTATGATTAGAACTTACCCATGGGCTGGTGGGAACAGCTCAGCTAGGAAAATATGTTTTGCAACCATAGTGGCTGAAGTTTAATTCATAGAAATTATATGAGGAACTAAGTTTAAAGGCAGTTTAAAAGAAAAAAAGAAAGAAGAACTTTGGCATGTTAGTTAAAGTTGTAATCCCAGCAAAGAGAAAAATAGGCAAGAAGATTCAAAAGGCTCTCTCAACTAGCGCAACAGACAACTCCCAAGCCAGTGAGAGACCCTATCACAATAAGCAAGGTAGATGGTGCATGAGAAAATTTGATGTTTAGTTGTCCTCTGTCTTTATATGTACATACACACACACACACACACACACACACACATGCACACAAATAAACATGCGTAAATTTTAAATTTCATGCGTAGAGGGAGTCAGAAATTGGCTGCTATTCCAGAAGACCCAGGTTTGATTTCCAGCACCCATGTGGTGGCTAACAATCAACTGTAACTCCAGTTCTATGAGATCCAATGCCTTTTTCTGGTCACTGTAGGCAATACATACAAATGGTGCACAGATATACATGAAGACAAAGCACACATATACATAAAATAAAAATTAATTTTTTTAAAAATATTAAATACCTCAGGCATTCTTATTCATTCACAGTCTAGTGTTGTCGTCACTCGTTTCTACTGCTGTCTTTATCTTTGCTCAATATATCCCAACCACTGCTGACCATAGATTCCTGACTGGTGACCTACACTAATAAAAGAATTTAATGTGGATCCATAAGAAAGGTATTGTGATGATCACTTTTAAGAGCTAGAGTTTTATGAAAATGAACAATAGAAAACATGTGATAGCCACATGCTACAGATGATGCAAGCTTCCTCTATCAGGTACAAAAGATCAGAAGGTGAAACTTTACCTGATACCTAACAGATGCTCACAAGCACTGCATTGCTGGTGAGTCAGAATACAGATCAGTTCCATGGGACCAGAACTCCAAAGTAAAACCAACAACAAACAAACAAACAAACAAATAAGGAACATTTTGTAATGTTTGGTAATTTCCAGATTCTATAGGAGAACAAAAACAGTGTACCGTGTTGGTCTCCAAGCTGCCTACATGTACTTGAGGCAGGAGTGTCCTGCCTGCATCTCCAACTCTGTGGAGCCACTATCACCTTGCACAATGAAAGAGGAAGTACATGAGCCTTAGTTTTAGAGGTAAAGTGTTAGAGAACTGACTTAATCTTTATAGAAATAGAAACACCAAGTGAATGCTGGACCAGGGGTTTCTTTGTTATTTTAAGGAAGATAGGCAGATGAGCCAACCAGCTGTGCTTACATGAAATAGAAAAACAGGTTTAGGACCATCTAGCTGATACTTCCTTAGGATTACTGTTCCTGAAACATCAACAGTTCTTCAGCAAAAGAAGACAAATAATGACTTATATTAAGAACTTTGGCCAAGTTCTTCGTTTAATGACTATTAAAACTGACAGCATATGAAATTACTCTATTCACGAGTCAAAAAGCTTAGCTCAATATGAATTTCTGTGGGGTTTTTTTTTTCATTTTTCTGCTTTTTTCATCCCTTTTGGCAAGGACAACAGTAAACTGTTGAAGGTAATATATTGATTAAAAATGTGCCTAAGGAAAAAATGTAGCAAATAAAGTTGAAAGGAGTTACTTGGTTCTCAACCTTCCAAAGCTACTTCTTCTGTCAGGCTGAATGTATTTAACATTGACCTTGTATACAGGATAAAGAACTAGATTTGCAAATACTTTTGTTTTGTCATTTCATTTCTCAGGTGGTAGAGACAGTAACAACACACAATTGATGCATATGACAGTGACAAGAGCAGACATTAGCTGGTACCTGCATATAATGCTTCTCCTCTGCACCATTAATTTAGTGGAAAGGACAGAAAGTAAAAGTAGATTTCTGTTTTGTGTTTTGTATTTTGTTTCTGTGTTCTTGCTTTCTTGACTTGCTAATCAAAAAGCTCTGTTGTCCACAATCTGGATGAAGATGTATACTGAGCCTAATAACCATTGAAATGCAAGCAGGACATTAATTTAGTGTATCTTACTTCTCCTGTTGGAACACAGATTGCCATATACTTATTCTTGATACTGTCACATAAATTATTATAGCTTTCTTATTTAACTCGACACGCAACTTTAGGAGAACATAAAAAAAAAACATAGCTTTAAGTTGGAAGGGGAAAAAGGCAAAAAGGATGTTAATTGCTTTGAATAGAAAAGGGCAAGTCAGCATAGGAATTCTTTTTTTTTTTTTTTTTTGAAATTTCATAGCAGGAATTGGTATGGATGGGAAATGATCCAATAAACTGCTGAGACTTTTCAATTCTGCTCTGAATATCCCAGAATCTACAGAAGGCAGGTAGTCCAGGAGAAATGAAAATATGTGGCTTAGTACCGAGTGTGGGAAGATCTGAGTGACCCAAATCTATCTTGTCATACTGAGTGGTATGATCTGTTCTACACCCTTTCTCAAGCTTCCCCTGGCCAATTCTTTGTCCTTACTGGGAGAATTGATGAAATGAATGCCCATTTAATCCTGAACTTCATATTTGCCTTAGCCTTAAAAATCTCAAGAAATAATAGGGACACACACACACACACCTTTGAAATATCAAGTCTCAAGGATTTGAGAAGTATATTTTTGGAGATATTCTAACTAGTGTGTTAATTCTTGGAAAGAACTGTTCATTTTATTATTTGTGTGCTGTCTTTGTTTTGGTCAGCATGACACAAACAAAGACACACCTGGAAAGACAGAATCTCAGTGGAGAATCTGCCATCTTAGGAGTATCTTCTGGACATATCTATGTCCAGCCCACTATGGGCAGTGCCACCACTGGCAATGGCCTAAGCTGTATGAGAAAGCCAAGCAAGTTGGAGAAGCAAGCCAGTAAGGATTATTTCTCCGTGACCAGTGCTTCAAGTTTCTGTGCTCCTGCCTTGACTTCCTTTAATGGTAGACTGTAACCTTCAAGCCAAATAAACTGTTTCCTCTTCAAGTGACTTTTGGCCAGTGTTTACCAAAGCGTCAGAGGAGCAGTGATAACAGATGCCACTTCTTATATAACAAGAGAAATCATTCTCGGGTCCAGCGATGTTTGCTAGCTAGTTATAACAAAAAAAAATCCATAATCATTGGTCAAAGTTCCTCTACTCTGCTTTCTGTTACTTAGGTAGACTGAGTAACTAATTCTACTCATGTCAGTGGAAATATGTTCACTATATTCACATCCTTGTCTGCACAGACCTTTTAATATGCACTACATTTTCTCAAAGCTTCTCACCTTAAGGTACAATCATTAAGTGAATTTCTTGCCCTTACAAAGAAAAGTAAACATATTAAGTACCTGCAAGAAATCTTCATATGCTGGACAATAAGTTAAATTAAATATTTGTCCTATAGCACTGTGAACTGAATAGGTTATGAGTCATCTGTGTTTGTAGAATACATTGCTCAGAATTACCAAGTTTACTCCATATAAACTATAAAGAACACCAAGGCTTAGAATCTTTAATGCTGTACTAAGACTGTAGACTTTGTCATATTCTGGCCATAATCTTGCCTTAGTGAAATGTTATACAGAATGTTATAGAATGTTTGCTCAAAAAGAGTTTAGCCAAATGTGCTATATTTAAAATTGATAAAGCTGTCTGATATACATCCTGATTTTTTTATTACCCCTGGAATTTTAACTTAAAAATGACAAGGTGTCTTATATATTTGCTCTATTTGAAAGAAGTTCACTTGCATTTAAACAGGGATACCCAGGGCTGGAGAGATGGCTTAGTGGTTACGACTAATGGCTGGTCTTCCAGAGGTCCTGAGTTCCATTCCCAGCAAACACATGGTGGCTCACAACCATCTATATAGCAGGATCTGATCCCCTCTTCTGGCACATAGGTATACATACAGATAGAGCACTCATGCATTAAATAAATATTAAAAAAAAAAAGTTTTAAACAGGGATATCCAAAGCTATGGAATTATTGTTATATCTTTGACTCTTGAGGCATGCATTACTTTCTCTTTCTTCTGAGGCAGGCAGTGCCTCTCAATGCTTTTTCTACCTATTCTGGAAAGCCTTGGAATGCCTACAAAATGAAGTAAAGCTTTAGGTTACCTACCAGAATTCAGCCAAAGGAGTCACCATTATCTGATTGTTAAATACCTTGCAAGATGATCTGTTTGTTCATTCACATATTATGGAATTGATTAACCAAATAGTATCATTAGCTAATACTCTCTGTGGTCTGTTTAAGGCAGAAAATGAAACAGAAGCAAACGTCTGCCTTCCCTGAGCTTTCACTGCCATAACAAGACAGACAATAACAATCAAAATAGTGCTTAATATACACATTATTCTATATGATAATAGAGTCTGTGGGGAAACCCAAACCAGGAAACACAGGAAATCAATATAAAGGGGCTGGGATTCAGTTTGGAAATGTTTATAGCTGTTGTGGGAAAGCTTCAATGAGAAGGCAAAATATGAACAAATTTCTTAAAGGTAACAACAGAGTGATCAACATCATTAGCTGGGGAAAAAATTTCCAAGGAGAGAGAGAGAAAAAGAATAAAAGAAAGATTCTACAGTTCTGTTTGAAGAGAACTCTTCAAAATTATTATAGGAACTCTGAAGTAGCTCTTCACAGTTGAGGGCTTCCTGATGGAGTTGGGTGAGGACGGATTCAATTATCTTTAAGGAGCTGGTCACGGGGAGTATGACCAGGCTCCAGTTGAGTATATGAACAACACAAATTGAACTTGTTTTTGTTGTTGTTCTCTCTCTCTCTCTCTCTCTCTCTCTCTCTCTCTCTCTCTCTCTCTCTCTCTCTCTCTCTCTTCTTTTTATTTTGTTTTTGGAGGAGGTCACAAAGGTGGAGGTACATAAGAGGACTGGGAAGTGAATGTGATCAAGATGCATTATGTGAAATTTCCAAATAATCAATAAAAATAGAATGTTAAAAATAAGAAAATATCACTTGAATTATCTGGCCAATGAGCCTTGATTCAGCACTATCAATCTTGTTTTGATACTTAAAAAGTCTTTGCTATTGAGGAATTGTAAGTTTTTCCAAGAATGGATTTTTAATACTCTCATGTAAATCCAAATGTTTTACTTATTGTAAGGAAAACAGAGTGGATTACCAAAGTCCGGTGTTGATATGACTTTACAGAACTCTATGGTATCTATGGTGATTTGTTTGATTTTTAAAAAGAAATATATATTATTACAATATATTTGAATTATCATTTATCTAAATGATGTCACTGAAGTAAGTGACTGTGTACCAATTGAAGCTTTAGCATATGACAAAAATAGAGATGTCTCCAGTGAGCCTCTTGAACTGAGTTGAAATTTCTCATCAGGCTGTGGACTTCTGCACATGCCCAGAGTTACTTTCTGCAGTCTCAAATCGAATACAGCTGTTGATCTCAGTGGAAAGTCAAAATCACCTAAGAACCTTTGAGGAGAAAGTCCCACATTGTGTTAAAGTTTTTGACTTAGTTCTAGGTACTTACTAAAAATCACTAATGAGTTATGAGTGTTTAACACACTGCAAGTTTCTGACATTCATTTTATATGGTGTATGTTCCATGGCCGAATGGCTCTGCAGGATTCTTTTCCCATTCCTCATGTCTGAGGCAGAAATGAAAATGACTAAGTGGATTTGTAGTTGCACTGAAATAGCTATTCGTGTCCTTTTGTACCTAACATTGAACGCACTGCAACCTGCAAAAGGAACTGAATGTTTACCAAAGACTGTGAAAGCTTTTGCCTTCCTGTGCTGCTGTGGTATCTTTATTAAGTACTGAGGCTGTGAACAGCTGTATCTTAGTTATTTAATGAACAGTGTTACTTTTAAAAAGTGAAGTAATTAAGTCCATTAGAATATGTCATAGGGAGACAGATACCAATTAATGTCAGTACATATCTGGAGAAATTTGAGAAAAAAACTAAAATTACTTTAATAATACTTCGAGTCCAGAAACATAGGAGTTTTATGCTGTATGTATATCTAATCTTTGTGACTCTGAATTTTTATATCTCCTAATGGTTAACATAAACCCAACTTAGTCCTATATATCAGTTTTTCAGACAGTACATAGTAAGTTCAGTCCCTTTTCCCATCACTTAAAAAATATACTAATCCAATATCTAGATTCTTTGGTTTTATTCTTCTGGATAACAATTTTTTTTCTCTTATTTTTCTATTGTTAAATAGGTAAGATATCCTTACCCAAAGTGCTTAGGGCCAACAGTCTTGGATTTGGGAGCACTTTGTTTGTTTGTTTTGGAATATTTACATATATAAAGCACAGTCTTGAAGGCCTCAACATAAAATTCATGAATTCATCAAAGTTGATTCAAATTTCACCCACGAGTTCCTACACACTTGGACCCATCACAAATGTCTTGCACTCTCAGTCTGAAAGAAAGTTTAGACAATATTTTTGGTGCTACAGTGTTTTGGCTTTGGCTTGCCTTCTGAGGACAGGAATAAGATCTTCTGTATGTTTCATTATGTTAGCCCTTAATGCAGTTCAATTGTGAGGGGGACATTTAGGGTTTTAGATGTCAGATTAGGAATGATAAGCTTGCACTTCACTGAGTTCCCTTTCATGTTGAGAACTTATAGCCATCCTTTGTCTGTATTCTGTAAAGAATTACTCACCACTTGTCATTCATTCATAATTATTTATGGGATGTACAGTCTATTTGTAAAATACAACTTGTTTTAGCTAAGGTTTCCATCGTTGTGATGAAGCACCATGACCAAAAGCAACTGGGGGTGGGGGGTGGGGGAATTGTTTATTTCACTTACATTTCAATATCACAGTCCATCAACCAAGGCAGTCAGGACAGGAACTCAAACTGGGCAGGAGCCTGAAGGCAAGCGTTCTTGCAGAGGCCATGGAGCAGTGCTACCTATTGTCTTGCTCGTCATGGCCTCCTCAGTCTGATTTCTTATAGCACATAGGACCACTAGCTCAGAGGTGGCCCAACCCACAATGGCTCCCTACTCAACCACTAATTAAGAAAATACCCTCCAAGCTTGCATACAGCCTGGTCTTTTGGAAGCATTTTTTTTTTTTAATTGGGGGACTTTCTCTTAGATGACCTGTGTCAAGTTGACATAAATATCAGCCATCATACATCTAAACAAATGCATTCACAAGTAAGGTTTATGAGGATGTGTATCAAATTTGTTGCCTCCTCTTGGGCTGCACACATGTTTGGTAAAAAATAGAAAGACACACAAACCACTCTGATATACTAGAGTAAGACATACTCTATCTACAGCTTCCAGACTACCTTTGGTGAAATTTCATCTACAGGAAGAAGTTTTGATTAGTTGGGGGAAGAAAGTTTCCTCTTCTCTTTAAATACATACATACTTATCTAAAAATGTTGCTACGTAGTGATGGGGTAGGTGGTTTTATAAAGGGAAAAGAGCCTTGGAAGTGGAATGCTGAGTTCTGATCTCAGTAAATCTTAAATAGGAAATGTATTTTGTATTAAATAGGAAATGTCTTTTCATCAGATCATTTCTTTGAATATACTAACCCAACTGGTGATAAATTATTTTATACTTTATAATGGAAAGTTCTTCTTATGTTTTGGGCAATATAAAATGTTTAGATCCTGGATAAGTATTATTCCTTTTACCTCATCCAATAAGGAATACCAAACAGGATACTCTGAGTCAAGACTAAACTGACAATTAGCATTGGAATGTTATATATTTTTGATCTTCACTAAAGCACCCTTGATATTGAATCAGCTAACAGCTTCCCTCCTTTTAAGAACCAAGAAAAGGTTGGGGATGTCCCAGTCTCTGTTTCCTAGGTTCTGAAAAACAAATTCTCTCCTGTGATGGTACTAAATTTAATAAAATAATCTGAAAAGAATGTTAATGAGGGATTTCTAGTAGTTTGGGATTTTCTCGATTAGGTTGCCCTGTGGGCTGGCTAAGAGGGAACTGTCATCCTTGTTAATTGGTGTGAGAAAACCCAGGTTACTGTGGGCAGCCTATGTCTTAGGCAGTGTTTCTAGATTATATAAGGAGAGAAATCTAGCTGAGAAAATTTACTAGAGAAATCTAGTAAATATGGATGCATTTATTTTTCTCTATTCTTTACTGTAGTTATGATCCAATTGGAAAATAGGAAATGATATAATTGGCTTGTACTTGCTTCAAAGTACTGTTTTGACTTCTACTCAATCAGGGATCATAATCTAATTTTTTTCCTTTTTTTTACATTTTAATCTAATTAAATATTATCCTATAAAATCGCTATATTACAAAAGCATGCTTGTTTACATATTGTGTCTGTGTACTATAGATGACATGAGATACAAATTTCATGTCCCTATAGCCAGTTCAGGAGAGTGTAGGGCCTACATCAGTTGAATCATAAACACTTTAATCCTGTGTTTTCCATTCAACTCTTTTTTTTTTTTAATTTTTATTTTTAGTTGAACCCTTTATCCCTGTTCTGTGTCTGGTGTTTTATCACTACAACGTAAATGAAACTAGAACTCCTCCCTACTGAACGACTTTGAGGCGTTCACATTCTCCTGTTCACTTCTGACTCTTGGTCCTTATTCATAAATGAACATAGTCTTCCTTACACAAGGTTCCTTTCCCCACCTCTCAGGGAGGGCTCCCTAGCACAATAACATAGTGTTTGCTGCCTTAGTAATGTCTTCAAAAGATGTGTTTGACTGTGGCAGACTTTATTAAAGTTTTTAGAAGATCTAACAATTTATGCTTAAGTGGAGACTCCATAGTCCGAAAGACATTAAAGTTACTGTAACACAAATCCAATGAGCAAGGTGGGCAGCAATTCAATAGTAGAGTCAGAGGCTTATATCTAAAAGTCTAGCTTTTTTTGCTTCAGAAAGGTACTTCTTATTCTGGCCTTCAGTTCCTTATAAGTAAAATACTAATGGAATGTTATTGAGGATGAATTCATATAATTCATATAAATTTCATATAATTGTCTAACATGAGTGTTCAGTAAAAGTTGCTAATTAATTGAAATCATTTTAAGGGCCTCTGATCATTTCCAAATTCCAGCTATTATAATATGACTGTGTCTCTTCCTCTGTTTTTATTCTCCTATCACATTCTTCTGCTAAATTTCTATCTTGAATTTTTTATAATTTTATTTAATATAGAAGAGTGCCCCTATTGCTTTTGCGGTAGTAGCTATATATGAATCATTTGCCTTTGGAGTTATTATTCCATTCCGAGCAGTTTACCAAGACATCTTCCTAAAGTAGAATATGTTCCTCTCTAATGGAAATTCTGAAGATAACTGAATATATATTCAAATATCTGCATAAATATGGTATATAAATCTATACATGCATGCATATATAGTCAGCTGCTTATAATTGTGTGCATGCTAACATCTGTATTTTTTTTTTTTATTTTGATGTACCTTGAACAGTAGTTTGCTAACGTGTCATCACAATTTAATTGTGAGAGGTTGACTTTTGAGCAAGGTCACTCACTAAGTGCAAATTAGTGATTTCCCTAGGTTCCATTTGCCAAAGCCCAGCACCTGCTACTACGGCTGGCCAGTGACCTAGGAGATCTTATTTACTCAGAATAATCAATCCAATGAGTCTTGAAGAACTGATATCCCCTTTCTAAAGTGAAGATGGTGAGGCTTAGAGAGGTTGAATAGACTATGCTCATCAGACACCATAAGAGCCAGGATCTGACATTCTTGTCTTTTGCCATTCTTTTTGCAACTATATGCTATGCTAGGTTTCACCTCAAAATAGTCAGATAGTATGAAGATCCAGGAGAAACACAGTTAGAATGATTTGTTCCCAAACACTCAACTGTAGGCTGGCTGCAGTTAGAAGAAAAATTCCCTAAAGAAATCTTGTAGGGTTCCCATGAGCATGCCAGCAGTTTAGCTCTGTGCACTGAATGCAGAGTTAACAGGCATTTGCCCCTAGCATTTAGGCTTCCTGTTGATTCATAAGATGCAAATGAAATGTAAATATTAAAACCATTTGGGAAAAACGATTTTCAGAGGAAAAATATAAGAGATCTATCCTACAATACTTTAGACGCGAGGAGAACAAGACAGAGAGATAAAAATCACAGCTGAAGACAGAGCTTAATAATTTCAAGCACGGAAGGAAAGAGATTCAAAGATCCCTGTCTGTTTGTGTGTGCGCTTGCGCATTCGTTCGTGTGTGTGTGTGCGTGTGCGTGTGCGTGTGTGTATGTGTGTGTGTGTGTGTGTGTGTATGTGTGTGCACGAAGCTTCTGCCTGCACACTTAGACACCCCCATTTCCACTTGCAAGTAGCTGGTGGTTCCCAATCTTTTGAAGACAGAGCCCGGTGAGGCTAGTTAGCATTCCCTGCTGGAGACTGGCTTCACACAGGGAGTGACCCTGTGATGCACCAAAGACTATTTAATGCCCTTGCGAGGTGGTTCAGGGACCAGGATTTTATTATGCTGCGGGCATAAGAGTTGTGATCCTGCATTCCTGAGTTAGAGCCACTTAGGATCCCAACAGCTCCACCCTGGTGTTTTAGAGGAAAATATTCCTTCATGCTTTCTGCCTGAACTGAAAGCGACACGGCTTCCCGATGCTACGCCTGGGAGGTGGTTCAAGCTTTAGAAATTGCCTGAGAAGCCCCGTCCATCTGCTGGATGCCTGGCTTTCTGGAAAGGACCAGGAGGCACTGGCTTTTAATCTGAGTAACTCTGGATTTTGTTTTGTAACTTCAATCGTCCCCTAATTAAAAGTAAACGTGACCTTTTTTTTTTAAAAAAAAGGGACGTTTGGAAAATCAGCGTGGCGACGTGTGTAATGGTCTAGAGTCCTAATTCTCACCGGGAAGGAGATGGGGGCGAAGTGGGAGCCCAAAAATCTCCTCTGCTTTTTGGTACCGGATATTTGACTAAATTATTTGCTTTGATAAAGTGTGCGCCAACCAGGACAGAAGAACTAGAGGAGGAGTAACCTTCTTTTAAAAGTGAGGGAAGTTTACCCTCAACCACCAGTAGCTGTTTCCGTGAGCCTCCGGGTGGAGAATCTCCATCTTTTCCACCTCCTCAGTCCTAGTAGTCCAAGAGGACCCAAGGTGAGCAACTCGCCTACCATTGAGCTGCCCCAACAACTCTACAAAAGGTGAAAGCGGTACCATCGCGGAGGAGAAAAATTCCTAAGGAGTGAGCCAGCGGACTGGGCTTCGGAGTGCAAGAAGACAGCAATGTGGCCAGGCTGGGCGGACAGCAAATGGTCTCAGATCCTACGTCTTTGGGGCGCTGAGAGACACCTCCCCCCACCCCCAACTCCCCGCCACAAGAGCCAGTCCAGGGCGAGCCCCCGCCTCATTGGCGAGTGTGTCCTTTGGGAGGCGGAGTCAACGAGAGCCCCGCCCACCGGAGCGCGGGGGCTGGGGCATCAGGCTCTCCTCCCACCAGGGGCCGCCAGCTCCGCACAGTCTCCGACTTGGTCCTGCAGCGCCTCTAGGCTGCGGCTCGGCGCTCCAACCACCTGCTCCGCGCTGCGGCCGAGGAAGCAGGGCGGGAGGGAGGAGCGGGAGGAGCGGGAGGAGGAGACAGGCAGCTTGCACACGCCTTCCTGTCCTCCACTCAGAGCAGCCCGAGCCCGCGGCCGCCTCCACTGCTCCAGCTGCCGCCGCTACAGCTTCTGCCTCGGCTGCCACCTGAGGAGATCCACCGTCCGGACCCGCGGCGCTGCCCCGCCGACCCTTCTCTGGTCCCGGCGATCCGTGCACCGTGCAACTCTCCTTGCTCTTCTTATCCTCTCCTTTGCAAGAAGAGAGAGAGAGAAAAAAAAACTACTAGAAGATAGCAGCCAAAAGGAAACCGCGTCTACCTTGATTGACTACTGAAGCATCTCCTGGAATAAGAGGGTCGCCTGTCCTGGGAGTAGCTGCCAAAGACACTGAGGAAGGGTGTGGAGGGGGGAGGGAGGAGTTGCGGGTTCCGCGTGGAGGAAAGTTGCGTGTGGCACAGACCCGACGGCTTAGCGCCACAGCCCCCGGGGGACCTTGTGTCTTGAAAAAAAAAAAGTCGCTGTCCACCTAAGGCCAGACCCACAAGCGAGTGGGCCCCGTGGGCCCGGGGACGACGCCCCCTCCTGTGGCGTGGACTTTGTCGGTGGCCTTCTAGGAGGAGGAATATGGCATCTAAGGTGTCCCCTACTTGCCGTCTGGTTTTCTGCCTCTTGATCTCCGCCGCGGTCCTCAGACCAGGTAAGCTTTTGGCCTTGGAGCAGCCCCACCGTCGCGGTTGTTGCGGACCGGGGGCGGTTCCCTGGGTGGCCTGGGGCTGTGCGCTCTAGCGTGTGCCTAGCAAAGTATGGGAGCCATAAAGGCGCGCGGGGACACTGATCTGTCTCTGGGAACAGTCACCTGTGTCACATGTTTTAGGCTTCACTGGTCTGCTCAAGTTTAGGCTGCGAGATTGAAAACTGAGCACATTTCCAGGAACTTTGGGTGAGGCTTAGCTTGAGGGTGCAAGACCCCCCACCCCCAGGCAAGATACTCTGAACTCTCTCCCCCTGCACCGTCCCTCCTGGCTTTCGGTATCAAAGTACAATTCACTGCACCCAGAGCAGTTTCCTCTCGCTGGGCTTTGAGGTGAAATAACTGCAGGCATTTAGTCACGATAAATCCCCTAAGTAACTTCCTTTTCTTGGCCAAAATGTGAAGACCTGGGAGGGTAAGGAGGGCTTTGACCATCTTTAAAAAACAAAACAAAACAAAACAACCCACTGAAATACCAGCTGCATTGTCTGGTGGGTAGCTAGTGTGGGGTTGATGGCAGCCGAGTCACGCAGTGTGGACTGGGTTAGCAGCCAGATTTGTGAGCCTTGAAGCGAGGGATTTCTTGGTTTCCACACCCAGTGGTAGCGCCTGCCTCAGTTCTCACTTCTACAGAGAGTCCTCAAAGAAAAACGGCAAAATTCCCACCAACCAGAATATCTTGCGGGGAACCCCTTTTCTCACCCCCAGGGGACATCCCTGGCCCGGAGTCCACCAGCTGGCCTGCTGGCTGACATGCCATGGCCCTGCCCGGTTCGATGTGCGCTCATAGTCGTTCATCCAAGCGGCAGGCACTTTTCCCTGCGGAGCTTGAAGATCTAATCCTTTGAAGTTTTGATTTCCCACTGTTTCCTGGATAGTTGGGGGTTAAACAACTCCCTGTTATTTTGGCTTCTGCCAGCTCTCTCTCTCTCTCTCTCTCTCTCTCTCTCTCTCTCTCTCTCTCTCTCTCTCTCTCTCTCTCTCTCTCTCTCTCTCTCTCTCTCTCTCTCTAGTTTTAAATTAAGGAGGGGGAAAAAACAGGTCTTACTTTCTTATCCCATCTTTTATTTCTGTACACCTCTTGAGTTGTTGGCGAGCTGAAGCCACAGAGTGTTCGAAGGCTCGGAATCCTTCCCAGGAGGAGGAGAAAGTAAGGGCAACAGGAGCCTGAGATCCTCCGGGCTTGGGAGCCGCTGCTTTGTGTGCGTTGGGGAGGGGGGTGGATGTCAGAGTGGGGGAAGGTTGCTTCTCCATATCTCTATATCAAAGTTACGTTTCTGGGTGAGGTAATGAACTCACTGTTTCTGAGCCTGGGAAAAATATCAGTGACCAATCTCAGGCTCTGGGGGCGGAGACCCTAAAGGCTGAGTAAGAGCCTGATTTTATGGCAGGTAGGGCAGGGTGAAAAGCAATCGGGATATGAGCACGGGGCACCTGTACAGTGTAGTCTCACTTTTTCTGGAATCCCAGTATAGGATGGGGGAAGGGCACTTTGGAACCCATGGGAAGAGGGCCAGTTTGTGACATGTGAAAATCCACACGCCCATCTCCAGAGTTGGCTTTAACCCTCTTGCACCTGCCTCTGAGGTTGTCATCTACACTTCCACCCCCGGACTGCAGCATATAGCTGTTACCCTTTTCATGCGGTTGCGCTGGAATTTATTTTCAGTTGGCCCCGTCGAAAAACAGGTTTTGCTTCCCTCGGAACTGCCAAGAGGGAGAGGTTCCGCTTTCAGACCTGATGGTGGTTCTTTCAGCACCCCGCAGGCTCCGGTCCAAACCACCAGCTGGGCGCTTTCCTGCAGGAGCGCGCCTGCTGATGCGGGGTCGCAAGCCACAAACTCTCCAATTCGTTTCTCCCTGGAATAATTGTGCTGATGTTGTGCAAACTTCTCCGTGGAATGTCAGTGTGCTTTTAATGAAAAGATTGTAATTCTAATGGCACAAGTGACTGAAGATTCAGCGAACCCTAGGCTGGAAGTGCGCCTCCTGCAGTGTCCCCTGCAGAGCAGAGCCTTGGGAGTGAAGTATTGCCTAGCTTCGTCCATGGGGCTCATTTCCAGGCTGCCTCCCTTCATTTCTAGAGCAGTTTTAACAGTCTGTCTCAGTTGCCAGAGGACAGAAGCTGCTCCCCCAGGTCTTTTGACTTGTCGCCTCCAGGGTAGTCATTCATGGTTTTGGGCCTCTTGTATAACCTGCTTTGAAAGGAGAGGAAGTCAAAGACTTCAACAAAACCTGAGTATGATAAAGGCAATGAAGTGTGTGCTCAGCATCCTAGGTGGCAAAAATCTCATTATTCTCGTAGAAAGAGCGTCAGCCTGTGGTGACATTTTGTACTGCTTTAAAGAAAGCAAGGAGGAGTGGCGTGGTAGTTAACTGTTTCTTCCCCTGAGCCCTCTAAGCACAGTCCTCCCTGAGATTTTTTTTTTTCCATTTCTCAGAATACTAGCTTCACTCTGATACTTAACATAACGCTGTTCTCAGTTAGGTATCATGTTTATCAACTTATCTCTACAGGGCTGGGGGAAAGGCAGTCACTCAAATCAAGCCCGTTCAAATTACTCACCCAGGATTATTAAAGTTCATTAATTTTCCAACTACAAACAGCTTCGTGGCCACTATAGGTTGTTGTTGGCTTGATTGATTTGATCCGAGAGCAGTTTATAACGTAATGGAGAACTGCTTGCAGCAAATGGCTTTTCTAGGCTTGGCTCAGGATCTAGGTCTACATTCAGGCACTGGAACAAGACAAGAAACCTTTTGGGGCTTCAGCTTTCTTAAAACAAAACAGAAAAACAAAACAAAACAGAACAAAAAAGGGGAACCATGAATCTCTTCCTTGAGATTTCCTCCAATTCAGACACTGCTTCTAGTAGTAAGGTGAAAATATTTGCCCGAGCAGATTCATTTTCCAATCATTTGTTGTGTATACTCTCCTTCTGGGCAAAATTCCTATGAGTTGTATTGCTAGAAAGGTCTCAGCGTGTGTCGCAATTGATAACTTTCTGTCTTTTGACTTTTATAAGAGAATTCATGAGAATGTGTTGGGCTTCATTTCCAGGTCCAATTAGAACAATTTTAAAAAAATATATATGACAGGAAGAAATTAGTCTTACATTCACCTAGGAGTGTGAAAGGTTTTAGATCTTAGAAAACCTAGTAGTGTAGCCATCGGCCTCACTGTTTACAACATGTGTAATGCTAGAATTAGGGATAAATGCTGGTTTTTGCTCGAATGCTCTTGTAACAATGCTTGTTCTACTCACTCTAATGTTGTTCATATGATACATGAACACACCACCATCACCGTGTTACTTTTTATAGCTATAGAAATCCAAACTTATTTTGTATAGCTAATTTTCAACATTTCTGACATTTTAGGAGATCCAAACTCACTGGTTTTGTGATAGCAATTCACATGCGAAGGCACATTTATTGTCAGCTTGTTAAGAAGTAGGCAGTGAACCAGAGCCCACACAGTAGTCTTATGTACTCTATGTGGAAACTGGTATTCTAGAGTTCCATCCTTACCTGTGCCATCTGATGGCTGTGACCTTGAGAGCTACTGTACTGTCCCTGTTTGTTTCCCATCTGCAAAACTCTCCTTTTATGTAATACATGGTTCTGATTGTAGTGAGATTAATCATTCCCTAGAACTGCATTTTGGACATTTTTAGCTGTAAGATATGCTATATTAAAACTTTAACATATTGTTAACAAAACATTTTAATCTATTCCATTTATCACTTCATCATTCCAAAATATATTGAGAGGGGCCAACTATATCTTTCCATTCTTTTTCCTTAGGCCTTTTTTCTTTTTTAATACCACCAATTCTCCTAGCATTAAACACAGATCTTACAGAAAGCAATAGTGAGCTGAGTTGTCAGCAGGATTTTGGTATGTAATAGCAGCATTTTTATGGTACTATTTTGAAAGCTTTATGAGCATAGTCCAGACACACCTCTTTCTGTTCTGACCATTTGTTTAGCGTCAAACAGGATCAAAGAGGTTCTATAATTCAAGTCGACACATGCCATTTATATCCGGAAGTGTGGAAGACAGCCACATAGGTGCCCCGTGATAAAAGTAAAAGTGCACCTGTGCTTTTGTGTGGGCAAGTAGACTCAGTCCCTTCAGAGTGTTCATTTTCTCCTTTGTTTTCAAGTTTTCACACAGCTCCATGCTACTGCTGGCACAAGAGCTTGGTGACGTGTGAAGCATTACATCATGTATTGAAACAGCAAAAACTACCAAGAGTAGTTTCTAGGGAATGATGATAAATTAATGGTTGTTTGCTTATTACCATCAAATTTCAGATCATTTTATTCTCAACAATGACTAAAAAAACTGGAAATGTGTCCATTTCTTCTTTTATTTACTTTCTTATTTGAGCACAAATTTCATTTCCCTATGGATAGGTATGTGATCTCTCTTATATATACATAAATGTGTATATATATATATGTATGTATGTATGTATGAGAATATTAGATGTTATTTGACAAAGCTGTAGCCTACAGTTACTCAACCGTTCTTACTATATATAAAGGGTTACCTACTTCTAGAGTTATAAATATTTTCATTCAGCTAATTATCTGTTTAAATGACAGAACTTGCATTCTTTATATCCTTTGTTGTTGAATAGAGCAGCATATATTTCAGGAAAAACTGGCACCAAAATGCTGTGATATTCAGTAATTGTTTTATGGTAACCTATTATCATTGCCCATTATTGTAGTGTATGTTCCAAGAATGAAATTAGCTTTTAATGCTTCTTCTTATTTATCTAGTCAGTTCTCAATTACCCATTGCATCGAAGGGGAAATCAGAGTTGCAGGCGGTGCATAGCAGTCCTAATGAAAGGATTATTTAATATGACTTTAAGTTGAGGTACTTAATGAGCATGCCCATACCTGGTCTTCTAAGGACTGATTATATTGAAAAATAATGAAATCAAATTGCAGCAAATAGATAATTTAGAAGTTGGATGTTAACTTCTGCCACTGGAATCTCTTCTCTCCTCTCTGTTTTCTCTGTCCCTTCAGAAAGTGATGTGAAATCATGGTTTTATATAAGATATAAGACTAAAAAACATCATTAGATATAATTAAGTTTTAGAATTGTTTTATATGGTAGAAATACCATGGATTTTTGCCAGATACAAGGAAAACATCCTATGGCTACTTTATTTCATCGAATCTTCAATTATCTAATCACTTGTCACTCACTTAAATGGACACAGTCACACCTGGATTGGGACAGGTTTTGCCTTCAGTAACTGACTACTTTCTTAGCAAGTTTGTTCTGTTATGTTTTATGAGCTTCTATGAATAAATAAAAAGGAAACTCCTTCTTCTTGATCAAAGTTGCCTTGGCAACTTGGTAGATTGATACTTTAAAGGCTATGTGCACACCTGCTTTTAAGTAAAAACAGTAATACATGTGGTGGATTTCAAGGTCATTGCAAACAGTGGCCACTAGTAATGTACAATTTATAAATAACAGAGGAAATTGAATTAAAACAGGTTTGTAATTACTTCATTGTGATGATGTCAACAGAGCAGTTATCTAAATTTGCTTTTGTAAGATATCAACTGGCATTCCAATTCAACATTTTAGGGACATACATCCAAAGACACTCTCACTTCACAAATTGGTGTAAATAGACATTTTTTTTCAGTTCTAAGAATCAAACCAAGGGCTTGTCATGTTGTGTGCAAGCATTGTACCACTGAGTTGTGCCTAGCCTGGTAGATTTTTATCCTGTTCAGTTGGAGCAGCTTTCAGGCTTCTAGGCTCTCCCATTAGAACTGTAAATCCTTACATGTAATTTCTGCCTTTATATGAAATCAGGGTTGTAATGACCAAACCGTATCTTGACATTTCCCTTTTCCAGCACTTAACTTTGCTGTGGCCTTTGCCCTATTGTAATAAAATGCATATTTATTACTTGTCTTTTATTTGACCAGGAATTTTTACAATATCACATATTATCTTCTTGTGGTTCTGATAATCCTACAAAGAGGGAGACACCTGCAAGCTGCAGAGCTGCATTTTCCTTCTTTGGGTGAAAGCCACAGACAGAGACTTGTGTGGCACATCACCACCCACTCATGAGTTGAAAATTTTCTCTTCCTAAAGAACTTAGAATTAGAGGTATAGCATAACTCTCTGAGTATTAAACTAGAAAATATAACCATATTGAAAGAAGGTTTGTCTGTGGGAGTAGGAGGAAACCATGAAAGCACACAGCATCTTGAAACACAGTCAACTAGCATCCTCCAGGCAGTTCCTGTTACACCTCTATATCATGCTTTGTGGTCTTTTGTGCTTGCTGTAGTTAATCTTTATTTACCTTTTAGTGTTATTGAAATTGATACATTTATTACTAATAGGATAACCATGACCTCCAGAGTAACCAAGGCAGAATGAACATAGAATATGCATGATGTTTGATCAACCAATCGATTGATTGACTGATTTTAATGTCAATGTCTCAAATTTTATCTCATTTGTTTTTGCCATTTTCCATATGTGGACTGTTAAAATTAGAAAAGAGACAGAGACAGTCATTAGGATTTTGTGGGTTTTTGTTTTGTTTTGTTTTGTTTTGTTTTTCTGTATTTGTGCTGCTGGGAGTCAAACCTAAGGCGCTGAGCTTACGAAGCAAGTGGGAGTTCAGTTGCCACCTTTTGACTTCTGGAGTGAAGTTTGGTTAACAAATCATATGGACCATATCCTCCATTTTGAATCCTTAATATCCTCCAAAGCACTGTGTAGAGAAGGTTTTGTTCCTTGGTAGCAATACTAATAAGTGATGGTGTTTTAGAAAAGGAGCCCTAAGTGAGGCCCTTAAAAATTACTCAAGGCACAAGTATTGAGCAGCTCTCTGGCCTGAGTCCTTTTCCTCTCTTTCCATTCATTTTTCTCCCTAACTCATGAGGTTTGTCCTGTGGTATCCTCCTGCCACAAAAGTACTGTGTCACCACAGGCCCAAAACAAAGATGTCAATTGAATTCCAACTAGAACCTCCAGAACCCTGGTCTGAAACCTTTTTTCTTTAAAAGTTAATTACTCCAGGTATTTCAGTATAGTAACACAGAACTAACTAGAAAAGCATAATTACTACTAACTCCTCTGTCTATGTGTTTACTCTATGGTACTTAACTATAATGTACTTATATGGTACTTAACTATATATTTGCCATTCCAAAAAAGTCTACACTCTTAACCTTTTAAAATTTAAATGCCAGTTATAATGAAATAGCATCCAAAGGATACATCTTTTAGTGTACAGGCAAGACAGAGTTGGAGCCTGGTGTGGTAGTGAGCTTGTTCACCTAGATACATGGTCAAAGGGGCAAAAAGTAAGTTTGTGTGTGTGTGTATGTGTGTGTGGTGTGACAGACACACAGAGATTTACCAGTGTTTTCCATTAAAATAATCTCACTTTAAAAATTATAATCTGAAAAATAAGAATATTGAATGTTTCATGTGGGTAGACATGAAGAGACAGAGACCAAGACCATAGTATGTCATGTCAAAGGAATGGCATAGGTTAGTTTGGGATCTGTAAATAAAGAATCTGTTATTAGTCAAAGGTCAACTTGTTGGACAATCCTAATTTAAAACTCATGTGACTACTCAACATATATAATATCCAAAAATTGCAGAGTCCTTGGAGTGTGCAGAGCGAAGCCCCAATGCTTTGGAGTGAGGAAGAGAACTAACTACTCAACAGCTAAGCGGCCATCTGCCTGTAAGCAGAAGTTTGAGGGACACATGTAACTGGAGCTAGAAGGATGCTAGGTGATGCCAACATTCAATTACATGACAACAGCTGGGTCTGGTTGGGGTCAGGATAAACTCGAAAAAGATTCTGAAGAGATATCTGAAGCATGTGCTGAGGAGGAACCAAGCAAAACTAGTAGGGTAAGAGAGTAGGTAGAAGTAGGAGACTTGGAGGGCAGGCGAGGGTTAGGGAGGCGGTGCTCAGTTCCAGAGGGAAGTGGTACCTTCTCTTTTCAGTCAAGCAAAACAGTCTCTAAGAGTTGACACAGACACTAAGGGGTTCTTGAGGTTGTTTAATACTTCCCTGCAACCTGCTAATTTGCTTGCCAGTGTGAGGCTCAGAAAGTCTGCTGTGTGAGGCTCAGAAATTCCAAGTACTCACACAGTGGCAGGAATTTGCATATTCACCCCCCTCTTTTAGGAGGAGTGAGGACTCATTATATTTACACATTTGCACGGTTCTCTTTTCTTTATCAACAGAGTCTAAAGGTTAAGAAACTGTGTTGGGTCTGCATGTTTGCTCCACCCCATCTGAAACTGAAACAATACGCATTTAGTTATGTTATGACCATCCTACTAGATTCTGTTTCTCATATGAACAAGTATGTTAGGACTGGAATTGCTGAGTTAAATAATACATTTATTATTTAAAGAGAAATTTTAAAATCATACTTAAAAGAGCATTCTCCTTCTATAATTGTATTGCCAAATTTTTTAGCACAAATGAGGAATTCTATATAGTCAAAACTAATTGGAAAAATAAGGTTGTAAAAGTAATGGGCATACATAAACTATGTACATATAGAGAAGAGAAGTTACAAATTCTTGCCTAACTTTACATAGTCAAAATTGATGAAGAAGAGAAACCTGATTTGTACGATTGTTTTAATCATTGTTCTTTACATATAATCTGAAACATAACTCCGAGAACACCTAGTTTCTACTATTTAGTTGTAGTTGGCAGCTATGTTTTCTTCCATGCATAACTGTACAGTCAGCTTGACTGGCCAGAAAGCAGATTCAGAAGAAACCATGTGTGTGCTTTACAAGTATTTGTCACTGTTTTTCCATATGCAAATGGTTTCCAGATATTTGTGTTGGTTCATTATAGATACAACACACTATGGGTGGCCTAATTGATGCCATAAGATAGAGACAGAGACAGAGAGACAGAGACAGAGAGACAGAAAGACAGAGGCAGAGGAGGGAGTTGAGAAGGAGTGATTTGAGATTCACAATATGGTTCTGGAGGTGAGCATGTTCTAAAACTAATCCAGAATTTCAAAGGGAAAGCATTAGAACTCCTTGCACAATAACTTCCCAGTGTAGGCAATATGTGTTCTAACTCATTCTGCTTGTTACAGTCAGTGCTTGTGCCTTTCAGACTGTGTGTCCCTTAAAGAGATGAAGAGCTGGAGCTCTGGTCAGGCTTTCAGGTGGTTTCCTAGTTTTCTAGCATTTGTTGGTCTTCTTATTTGTAAGTTGACGATGATAATGACCAAGTTTAATTGATGTGAGTATTCAAAAAGGTAATGAGTTGAGTTGGCATTTCCCCATGCCTGACACACATTGGAGTTTCAATTGTTACAAATGGTTTACATTCCACTTACAGGAATAGTATTAAAGCTATAATAAAAACTGACCATTATTCTCCTTTATTACTTGGACTTAACAACCACTTCTAATATTAATATGATTTTAATACTCAATTAGTTAGCAGGTTTTGTTGTGCATAAACAGATTATTAGAGGAAACTACTACAGGTAGCAGATAGGAATGATATAACAGTGCATGAAGGAGTTGTTTGCCATTGGCAAAACTATTGCATGTTTCTGTAATAATCTATCCTAAATATTAAATTAGAATATATTTAACTGACTAGTAGAAAATATATCTTTTTCTAATTTTCTAGATTTCTACAAGGAAATGGTCTACCCTCACTCTAATGCTTTCTTATTTTCCTGAAAACTCCTTTATCAGGGCCATGTTGTTTTCATTGTGAATATTCTGTGGTTTTGGTTAGCTAGAGCTGAAGTATCAGCTGTGATTAACAAGATACCAGAACTACTAAAGTGAAAACTTTGCATTACTGGGACTATTGATGCTGGTTAGCTGGAGCTAAGAAATTAACAGTGATTAAGAAGAGACCAGCATCACTAAGGTGACATCTTTTGGGAACTGTTTTCTGAGAGCACAAAGAGGCTGTGCTCCAGAGGCAGCCAAGGTTGTACCTTGTGCTGCAGCAGGACTTGGTAATGTGTAAGAGTCACCCAGGTGGTACTGGTTTTGAAGGCATGAAGGGATCATGAAGAACAGCTGAGGCTCAGCACAGTGAGAAGCCATGGAAGGCCATAAGTGAAGGTCCAGCCTCACTTGCAATTGATGACCCAGGACTGAAGGTGTCATGCAAAGGAGTTGAGGCTTGGCACCATGAAGACAGTCTATGAGAGGCTATTGGTAAAGCCTAGTTGCAGCAGAAGACACTTTTAGACATATCTACAGCTTTGTTTTTGCTCTGTGGATATATATCATCCTATCTGTTTACTTACTCTGTAACTTGATTGCAAAGGAAGATAATGACTTGGTTTGGGGCATGAAACTGAAGATCCTTTTGGTCACCTCTAAAATCCAAACATATACTGTACTTCTTTAAGGCAAGGGCTCATATCACACTGTGCCTTCCATTATAGGGTAGGATTTCAGAAATGGCTTCTGTGAAAAACTGTGCTGTCAAACTTTTGTCTTCCTAACTGAGATATTGGGCAAGTCACTTCACCCCATCCCCAGAGCAACCTGTCCTCTGGGGATGATGTCTCTTGAAGCAATTGGACACAGAAGAGGAGTTGGAATTGATAATAAAATGTTGCTGCGTATAAAGCTCATTCAATCCTATGGCTGTCTAGGTGTAAGTTCTTAATAAATATGAATATTGTTTATATATTTCATCTGTGTCCAAATATAATGGATGCACTCACACTGGTACAGAGAAGAGAAGCCACAGATTATTCAAAACTATGAAACTGCCTGCTATAGTGTCTCTCCTCTTTACCTTTTTTTCTATACAATAAATGGAATATGAATGTAGGTTCCTTGTTATCATTTACTTGGCAGATCCTTGAGTCTATTCACTATAGACAACTCACATACAAACTCCAAGATTATTCTTTAATTACAATATCATATTCATTACGATAGAGTTCTTATCTGATAGTGAAACAACACTGTATTGCCAACCTGGAGTAACGTCTAAATTTGAGTGTGAAATGAAAGATTCAAATAAGACACATTCTAGCCTATTGTTCACAGTGTCTGAGAGAAACTGGTTAGGTCATGGGTATGAAAGTAGGATCTCTAATGTGTGGATGCTCAAAGAATGACTTGGGTAGCTTCTGTAGATTGGAGTAGAGTGACATCGATATAAAAGGAACAAAAGGAAACAAACATGGCGCCACTTCTCCTGAATGTCATTCTAACCTCCCTTGAATTGAATCCTCTTCTGCTACCATCAGAGGGATACCAGATTTGAGTTGTACCATGTAGCTGCCTGCTTACAACATTACCTTGGCTTTCTGTACATTTAAGGTAAAGATGAGTTTTTAGCCTAGCATTTAAAACCTTCTTACACAGTCTTTCTTGGAATCCATGTTGGAGCAAAACTTTTAAACATGCCCTTTCCATTCTTTGGGCTGCTTACAAACACATTCCTGGCCTCTTACACAGCAACACTCCTCCCATCCTCCTATACAACAGCTTTTAACTGACTGAGTTGTGTTTCTAGCTTTAGGAATGCGGGTGAGGTGTTCTTTCCTCCAAAGAGTCTCCCTGAGCCTCCTGTGCTCTGCAGCTCTGAAGTTCATTTCATTGTTGCCTGTAGCCGATTTATTCTTGTTTCTCTTTGTTCCAGAGTCTCCATATTCCTGGAGACAGGGACTATGATCTCATAATTTTTCTCTATTCAATGTATCCTGGTATGTATTTCCCTAGTACCTGTACCACTGAATAATTGAATAAGAAAAAAAAATCCTCAATTTTTTATAATAAAGAAGACATTTTTATGTTTGTATTTATTTGTCTAGAGGAGAATCCTTGTATCATAGCATACATGGGGTCAAGAGAACAACAGAAAGGAATCAGTCTTCTCTTCCCACATATAGGCCCTCAATTTGGAGTTTTGGTCATCAGATTCCGTGGCACATTCCTTTACTACCTTATCCATCTTACTGTTCCAAAAGCATATTTTAAATCACAATATATACTCTCAACTGAATAAAAATAATTGTAAATGAAACACAGTTTCTTTTAGAAATTTATGAAATTTAAAAAACATTAATTTAAAACTTATGATCACTTGGGATATAGAGATAGTCAGATCTCTAATACTTCACAACCAACCTGATCGACATAGAGATTTCTGGGACAGCCTGTGCTGCATAGTGAGACCCTGTCCCAAACAAATAATGTAAATCAAAAGCAAAAATCATTGTCCTATTCTAAAATATATGAATGAAGTATAAAAACAAATGGGAACTCATTTGTCTGTTTTCAAATATCAATCCAGATTAACATAAAATAAACAACTTAGATAAATAGACAATGTTCTTGCAGAACATGCTTCTGTTTTGTATGGTCTGTTTATTAATGTGGGGTTATTTGTATCTGTAGGTTTCTGAAAATAGTCAAACTAATTATATTTCTATTTCTGATTAACAGCAAGCACATGCCTAGAATCGGCAAAGAATGCTTGAAATTCTATTTTTTTCTATTTTTTTAAAGTTTTAGTTTATATTTTCTTAGTGTGTGTGTATGTGTGTGTGTATGTGTGTGTGTTTGTGTGCATCCAAATACAAGTATAGTTGACTATGTGGACAACTTACTGGAGTTAGAGATTTCATGAGCAATTTAATTGGTCATGTAGGCAAATAAACACATTTACCATTAATTCTTATCAAATATAGTACAATAAAATATAAGTTGGAAAAAATCTGATGTTACATTTTGCAAATTAATTGTAATAAAGACTCATCAACAGAACTTCAGAAAACATGCAAGGCTGGACATGCTGGGTGAGGCCTATAGTCCCAGGGCTGGAGATGATGAGGAAGGAACAGGAGGTTTAAGGCCTGTCTGAGATAGACAGTACAGTCTTGTCTCTGCAGAAAGATGATATTTAATATTTTCTACAAAATAAAAGGCAGGATAGCCCAGTGCACAGAGGCTGCGGCCACCTAGACTGTCTGGTTAGGAAAGTTGGTTTGGTCTGCTCTGAGTTAGCTGCACAGTAGCTCAGGTAGTCCTCAAGTCCTCAGTGTTTAAACAGAGGCTAGAGTCTGGGTGCAGCTCCATTTTTTTTTGATTTATTCATAAATAGAATTTCATTAAATCCATTTTCAGGAGCTAAGAGCATTGCAGCATTGCACCTCACACTGAGTTTTTGTCTGGCTTTTTATCCTCTGTACACTATATTCTTATCTCTTTCCTCTGTTTCCCATGATTCCCCTCATTAGCCTTTGGACCTTGATTCCTCAGAGACCTGTCTTCCCAGGGTCAACATCTGTGAATGGTAGATTTTTCTTTTAAAATGCAAGAGTTCCATGTAAATTCAAGTTATGTTCTTCATTATCAAGCTAAAGACATTTATAGGCACACTTGTGGGCACAGTTATGCAGAAAAGATAGGTAAGAAGTGATACGGTTCTACTCTTTTTCAAGTTCAGTGTCTACAGTTCCAAATGCTTTCATTCCAAACTTTAACCCCAAAGCAATCAAAGGTAGTCTGAGCAAATAACCCAATGAACGTATTTTTTTTTATCTGCCTGTACTTAAAGTTATATTAATTGATGATAGTTCAAGCTGATAGTTTTACCGCGGTTCACTTTCTAAAATAGAAGTTTGGTGATTTCTCCATGAGTGGCTAGAATAACTTGAGAGTAATTATATTTTCCACGGTGGTAGGTAGTAGTCATTCAGAATGTTTTCAAATGAGGCTATTACAGGAATGTCAGGAGGAAACAAAAATATAATAATTAATTCTTTCTGCCTACAAAAGGAAGAAAGAAAGTAAAATAAAGAAAGGAAGGAAGGAAGGAAGGAAGGAAGGAAGGAAGGAAGGAAGGAAGGAAGAAAGGAAGGAAGGAAGAAACTTTGAAACGAAGCTCAAACACTTGAAATGTAGGGTCATTTATGTTTATCTTTTCTTATTTATTTTGCCTCCTGAAAATGTTGCCCAATCTATTAGCTTTTCCGCTTTAGATGTTTCAGGATACTGAATGTACTAGTGACTTAACTGCAGACTTAGTGTGCATATTCATGAACCACAAATCTGTATTATTAAAGGGTTTTTTCCACACATAATAAAATGAAAAGAAACTTAGAAAACTGACCTTATGCAAACATTCCATGTACCTCATTACTCAGGGGCTTAACTGGGAAACACATAAAGTGAATGTTGGTTTATTGCTGTTGTATCTATAAGGAGTTGGATCACAGATGTTTCCTGGCTACTCAGTGATTGATGACACAATGACATGGAAGATTGGAGAAGGAACAAAAGACTCAGCTTAGGTCATGTGCTTAGTTGGGTTAGACACTGTGTATTTTTTTCTCTAAGTATTGTTCAGTGGTGATAGTAGACTGTAGCCTAGTTGGCTTACCTCAATTGTAATTGTGTGATTTTGTTCCTTTGCCATATAAAAATAATCACTTTATCATCTCTGTTCCATATTATTTGTACTTTATTTGTCCTCATAACTTATGCATTATTAAGAGCTAACCATGTAAAGCTTTACAGATTGAGATACTAAGTGATAGTGGACCATAAATAAAATAATTGAAATAAAAAAATGTTACAAGCAGAGTATGAAATTAGGTTAGACAAGGTGCAATGTAAGCTCTTCCTTATACCATGCTAAAGTTACATATTTTTAATGATTTGCCTTTTTTTTTTTTTAAAGACAGTGGCTTGCTATGTAGCCCAGGCTGGCCTGCACAATGCTGTTGCATAATCTCCTTAGAGTTGCAATTACTAGCATGTGCCTCTACATCTAGCTAAATAAATATTTTCATCATGCTTTATTGCATTTTTCACAATTTAAATAAAGCTGTATAGAAGTTGGAATTGGCCTGCAGAGAAGTAATTCAACTAATTAAATGTAATACACATCTGTAAGGAAGAAGGTCTGGAGAAGGGAGGGAAGGAGAATAAATGGCTGATAACATAAAAATCCATTTGGTGGCTGAAAGCAAAAGCTAGTCCTTTGATGTAGTTTGATACTTTTCAAAGAAAGATCAGGCACCAATATTTTTTGATAATACTGTCTAATATGACAGCCATTTTTCTACCTGAAATATTTTCTATTTTAGCATACTCTGGGTAGAAACGTTTATAATTTTTTTCAACATAGAAATTCATATGAAAGAAGAATAACATTGATAAATTTAGTGAGAGTGGCCTTGTATTCCTTATCCATAAAGTGGTAAGAATGGAAGGTTACAATTTGTAATTCTGCAGATTTGCCTTGATGTTTGAGTAACCTAAAGGTTCATTACTACAGAAATACTTACTCAAGAGAAATACTTACTCAAACAAAAAAAAAACATCCCTGCACCTGACCAATACAGACATAGATACTCACAGCCAACCATCAGACTGAGGCAGGAGACCACAATGGAAAAGCTAGGGCAAGGACTGAAGGGGCTGAAGGGGATTGCAACCCCATAAGAACAGTGTCAACCAACCAGACCACCCAGAGTTACCAGAGACTAACCACCAACCAAGGAGTATTTGTGGAGGAATCCATGGCTCTAGATACATATGTAGCAGAAGATGGCCCTATCTGGCATCAATGGGAGGGGAGACCCTTGGTCCTGTGGAGGTTTGATGCCCCAGTGTAGGGGGATACTAGAGTGATGAGGTGGGGATTGGTGAGTGGGTAGAGGTAAAGGGGAAGGGGAGAGAGGGATGGGATGGAGAAGTTGTGGAGGGATAACCAGGAAGGGGGATATCATTTGAAATGCAAACAAATAAATGATTAATTAAAACATTAAAAAAAATTAAAATTATTTTGAATAAGAAACCATGTACTTTTTATTTGTTCTTTTTAACTGTAGAGTGGGTTCATTTCTAACTTAATAATTAGATTCTAAATGGTTTACACAACACCCTGTGGATCTTGATTCTTACAGATTTAATCTCTAGAGTCTGCATTGGGAAATGTTTTCAAAAGGAAGAGATAAAGAGGGCGTGGAGTTGGGTGGATGGGAACAATGTACAGGTTCTAGGAGAAATTGGGGAAGCAGAAACAGTGATCAGAGTATACTGTATGAAAAATTATTTTCAATAAAAATAGGATTTACATGGTATGAATGAAATGACTCTATTAAGAGAAACAGAAGAAGAAAACATCTAAAACAAGTTACATAACTGGGCAGGCCCCATGATGTCTCTAAGCCTATTTTTTTTTATCTGCCCAGAGAAAAGAATAATAGTAATTACTGGAGACAGATTGTTGAAAGACCTAGGCGAGATAATGTTTAGAAAGTGATTAGCAAAGTAAATGCAAGTGGAGCAAGCCAGGGGATGCTGGCTATTGTTGTTTTACTTCCATTGTTATTAACACTTTAAGGAGAATGCTGTAGTATAATAGGCCTTCTAATGAGAGGTTAGATATTCAATGTACTCAACCGTAATGGAAAAGAAGGGGATCTGTACAAAGTAGAAAATTGTACTGTTATAATTATGTTTGTCCTTATTTACTAAACTATAAAAAGTAAGAAAAACGGAGTGGCAGAATTACGTGCATTTCTTTGATGATACCAAACAAAGAGTGGAGGACATTCAAACACAAACTCATTACATGTTACATGTTCGGCTGTACAAATCCACCCTCCCTCCCCAACAAACATACATACAATCCACAAAACATTTACGTTTACTCTGCAAAGAATGCCTGGAAATAAATATTTTTTAACTTTAAAATATTTCATATCATTGTGATATTTAAATCTTTCTATGCTTTAAAATATATAAATATCAAAATTATTGTAAAAGTGTTACCAGCATGAGTATAGAAAGCAATATTTTCTCCAGGACTAATGTACTTATTTTAAGTTTAAAAAAAATCAGGACACATGTAAATATGATCCTTTAAATGTCTTGGTGACAAGATTGGTGACAATCAATACACATTTTTTTGTTACTTCTCTTTCCTGTCTTTCTTAAGACATGTGTTAGCATTCTGACAAACTTAAAGACAGAACTGAAGTGATTCTTCATTTTCATAAGTATATAAAACTTTAGTCATGTAAGATGAGGCTGCTTAGATTACTTTTGATTGGTTAAGAGATCTGTAGATAGAAAGTTAGTTGACAAGAGAGAGCAACAGAGCATAGATTCATCAGTGTAAGATGTTTCCCCATGAGGTGGTATGCAAAGGCACTAGAGAAGAAACTGTGGGGAACAGGGCTTTAAGGTTTGTTTCAGTGATTTCTGAGACTAGTTTCAGATTATGCCTAATGGAGTGGATTATTTGACAAATTTTTGTCACTTTATTTCTGGAGAGAGCTTCCCTTAATGTATACAATATTAATAATTAGACTTTAACCAAATCAACTGGTGGATAGCATGTGCTTACAGATGCCCAACAATGCTCAAATAAAGTGAGTTCTGATAACCCCTAATGTAAGTAAATTTGCTTAACCTTGTAGAATCCTGTGCCTAATTTAAGATATTCTGAATACCAATGTTTGAGAGATGCTGTTTGCAGTGAAATATGTTACACAAGAAGATATGGTGACCAGGTTTGGAGTTATTTGGCTTTCATTGTTTGAAGGATTGTATTTCTATATCGTAAATAAAAATACATAGAAGACAGTAACAATTAAAAATAAAAGAAACCTACTGTTCATTTCCATAAGAAGCATCTAAGATTGTTGCAAGACTTGTAATTAAGATTATCCAATCCTAATCATAAGCTCATTCAAGTATGGGAAATCATTAATTTGGGGAAAATATTGCTATTATTGTTATTATCATTATTGTGAAAATTATTTGTAGAGTTAAATACTTTGCCCCTTCTGAATGAAGCCTAGGGGATATATCACCATTTAGGCTATAGAAATATTGTATTGCTAAGCCATTTATCTCAATCATACACTATTTCAAACAATAGCTATCTGTACTAGCTAGTTTTGTGTGTCAACTTGACACAGGCTGGAGTTATCACAGAGAAGGGAGTTTCAGTTGGGGAAGTGCCTCCATGAGGTCCAGCCATGGGGCATTTTCTCAATTAGTGATCAAGGGGGTAGGGCCCCTTGTGGATGGTGCCATCCCTGGGCTGAAGGTCTTGGGTCCTATAAGAGAGGAGGTTGAGCAAGCCAGGAGAAGCAAGCCAGTAAAGAACATCCCTCCATGGCCTCTGCATCAGCTCCTGCTTCCTGACCTGCTTGAGTTCCAGTCCTAACTTCCTTTGGTGATGAACAGTCATGTGGAAGTAAGCCAAATAAACCCTTTCCTCCCCAACTTGCCTCTTGGTCATGATGTTGTGCAGGAATAGAAACCCTGACTAAGACACTATCTAAGTATAAAATATTTACCTTATTCAACTTCCTTTAAAGACATGGAAGAGTATTAAGTCTCATTTCTTTGTTAGCAATTCACTGGAGAAGTATTACTGAGCTAAACACCATGACATCTAAAAGTTATTTTTTACAATCATTTCATTTGTTTATATTTCAAATGACCCTCCTTCTCCGTTACCCATCCATAACTCTGGGAGCTCTGGTTGGTCCTGTTAGTTGATATTGTTCTTCCTATGGGGTTGCAATCCCCTTCAGCTCCATCAGTCCTTCTCCTAGCTCTTCCACAGGAGTCTCAGGCTCAGTCGGATGGGTGGGTGTGTGTATCTGCATCTGTATTGGCCAGGTGCTGGTGGAACCTCTCAGGAACAGCCATAACAACAATGTTATTTTCTTTCTTTCTTTCTTTCTTTCTTTCTTTCTTTCTTTCTTTCTTTCTTTCTTTCTTTCTTTCTTTCTTTTTCAGTTTTAAATTCATATGGAATTTATGCATAACTCATCAGATGCAGAGAGGCTCCATCTTTGGAACCTTTTAGAAACCTCACTTATGAAGTGGCTCTCGGATGATGGACAGTTTAGGGAGTCGCTTCGTTCTTTTTAGAATTTCCTTTAGCACTGAGAGGTACAAATTCTCCTAGTTTCCAGGCCTTCTTTTGTGTCTGATATTTTGTTCACAGGTAGGGAAAAGCTAATTTGAAAGATATTAGACTTTAAAATATATGTCAGCATGTTTATAAAGAAACCACTAAGAAACAGGATAAATATACATATATATGCCTGAAAGAAAGATGATAAAATTAAGACAAGGTGTAAACTTGCACTTTTTAAAATTTAAAAAAACACTGCAAATACCTGCCTGGAGGCAATCAGCCACCCCACTGTGTTTTAACTGATGGCTCGCATCAAGTACTAAACTGGGCTGATTCAAGTGAAAAGGTGCTTCCAAGTTATGAGCTGGACTGGGTGTGTTCCAAAACATTATGGATCTGTTCAAATCACAAAACGGGTCTAACCGCTCCTAAGCTAAACAAAATGCCTATGTTTTTTTTTTTTTTTTTACAGAACAGGTCAGTGTGTTTTCTCAGCAGTACCATGCCAGTAGCCAGCTGTTGTTTGTACTCTCAATGAATATACTAAGAGGTTGCTTGTAAAACATACACAGGTGGGACAATTCAGATTTATTTCTTAGGTCATTGAAGAAACTTAAAAAACTGGGGGGCAGTTGGTGGCTTGTGTGCGTTCCACTGTTTCTCCATGGCTGCCCATGACGGGTGTCTCATTACCTGTGAGTTGATACCTCAGATACTAATACATAAAATGGATGTGGGCTAGCTAAGGTCAGCTTAGTGTCCTAAGGCTTGAGTCTGCTGCAGAACACACAGTCCCAGCCTGTGAAAACACTGCCCACAGTCCTGGATAAATACCCACTCCCCACACTTCTCTGAATTCATATTCCCCCTTCAGCAGACTCATGGACAGGTCTCCGCTTTGTCAATACATTTTATACTTACTGAGGTGCCAGAGAGTTTCTGATACTCCTTTCTTTATCCTGTGCTGATTTATAAACCTGAACTGAAGAGAATGCTTTAGAGCTTGTCAATACTAAAACAAACAAGCGAACAAACAACAAACACCAAGGAGACATTAAGCAAATTCCACAATGTACCCACAGACATAATGTTTCATACTTCACAGTGTGCACATAGAACCACACTTCTAGAGCTTCCTCATCTATGCATGGATTCAATATCAAAGCAGCATTGGTCTTAGGTAGTACTGCTCCTTTCACACCTTAATATCAATTGTGACCAACCATATAAAAATCTGTATCAAGCCATTGTCTGCATTCTGGAGAATCATCCTGTGTGGTCTGCAGCTTACAGAGCTAGCCGTTGTTTTTCCTAGACCCAACACAATGGCCTTGTCAGAAGTATTGCTCATTTCATAACTGCTGAGGAAAATAGGAATCTGATATTATGACCACATTCCACAAATTTTGTTTTTGTAATTTCTTAGTGTAATTGTCATAATTAGAATGGAAGAAATATATAAGCAAGGGATGCTATGGAAGGAAGCTAGAAGTGAAGTCTGGGGACCAAATTAGTCCCCAGGGGCAGGAGCATCATCACCTTCCCCTTCCTACCTTGTAACCTCCGACCCCTTTATTTATCTGTCTTCACTCTTCCTGTGTGCAATCCCACCTTGATCAAAAGGGAAAATGAGCTATTCACTTCTAAATTTAGCTTTTTTTTTCTAAGTCTGAGTCCAAAAGTCACAGGGGAAAGATTCTGATTGGCTCATCTTGAGTCAGGTGCTAGAAAAGACCAAATAACTGGAAAGGAAGCAGGGAGAGAGCCGGCAGGTTTTTATGCAAGTTCAAGAAAACCTAGAAAAAGGACAGCTGGGAAGACAAAATAGTTTAGCAGATAGTTATGAGGAAGTCACTGCCTGTAACTGCTGTGCTGTATAAGATCAGTGGAACTTAGGGTCTGCTTCAAATATTCAGGAGTATAACAGCCGAAGAAGACGCCACTGAAGGACATCCAGTAGAACTGGGTGCGGCAGGGTTTACATTGAGTAGCTAGGAGAATTTGTACTTCTGGAACGTTTGAATGACAACAATAGCAACAAAAAACACGTGTGGGGTGAAAAAGAATGAAGAGGCAAGCTATAGGGGAGAGCCTGAACTTGGAAATAAAGACTGACTAAGTCTTAAAATGAAGTAAAAAACATGGTTTAGAACTGCTATGATAGGCTTAGTTGTCAGCGATAGAACCAAATGACACAGAGCACAGCACAGCACAATTGCGGCAAAGTCAAGTTAGATTCACTTGTGGCAGACGTGAGGAAGTTTTGGGTAATCACCATCAGTGTCACCTAAGAGTGAAAATGTGAACGGACCACAACTTCTCCATACTGTGAGCTTGTATGTCTGTATCCTTTCCTCTGTCATTCATACACATGGTATCATTCATTATTGACATGGCCTACTCCACAGAGAGCATTCAAGGAAGAGAGATTGTATTAATGTCTTAAAAGTTTCAGAGTTCTTTTAGTAATATGTGAAGAAGATATATATATATATACATATATATGTATATATATGTGTGTGTGTGTGTATATATATATATATATATATATATATATATATATATATGCCTTGAGAGGATATTAAAGAGTTTATATGCTTTCTTTTTATGGAATTTCTCTTACTTTTAATTCATGTCATCGAATCCTCTATCGTAAATGAATTTTATTATAGTAATGTTTTTTGTTAGGTTGTATCAAGTGGTGTGCTAGATATGAAATGTAATACTTTGCTCAACCAATTTACTTCAGATTAGAATGCAAACAAAACTAAAGTGTGTCTCCCAAAGTTGTACTTTGTGAAATGAAGATGGCCATCACACTCCCCCTCATGCGTTATAAAGGTTGCTCTTGCTTTCTTCCATCATTTAGCTGGAAATCTAAGTGGAGACTTCATAAAGGCACATTCTAGTTCTTTTAGTAAATTTCTCCTTTTTTTTGTTCATTTTGTATAAACATTGCTTTGGGAAAATCAACCACGAGTTTTACAGGTCACATACGTGACATATAAACTGAACCTATACAAGATACTAGAGCTTTTGGTGTAATAAAAAAATTGCATAATATATTATGTTTATTGTGTTGAGTTTATAATGAGGAATATCAGCTGTAATATTAAGTGGCTAAGTTTCAAAACGTATGCCAATCATAGAGAATAACAGGTCAATGATAGAGCATCACAGGTCCCTGAGTTCAGGTTTCATGACTTCTACCTTGTCAAATAACCATCCTATCAATTTTCCAATAATGGCAGAGGCCAAAACCACCCATACAAAAATTCAATACTACTTATCTAGTTAATGTATCATAAAGAATAATTTTACAAATTAATTTTTACTCCAACTGTAAATAAAAATGCATTAAGATTAAAGATTCTAAGATAACTGAAAAATTTTATAAGTTAAATTAATAATCTGTCAGTAGCTGAAAATACCCACAACAATGATTGGAATTATCTATTGAAATTGACAAGTCAGTACTTTACATTTTTTTTTTAGTAACTACTAAGAGTCAGCCAATGTACTAGGGTAGGTGTTGGCAAGAAAAGAATGAAGAATATTACCTACAAAATGCAAAATAAATAAATAAATAAATAAATAAATACTGAAGACTTTGTCTAGGCACCTTGTGTTTTGGTAGTCTCTGGTAGTTCTCAAACTTGCCATGCATTAGAATGACCACAAAGCTTATTCAAATGGACTTTTAAGCCCAACTTAGAGTTCCAGATTCCCTATTTCTGGCATGGGGGTGTGAAATTTGCATTTCTAGCATTGTCCATATGCTGCAGAGAAGGCTTGTCCTGGGCGCATACTGTGCGAGCAGCTGTGTGAGGAGGGGCACTATTCTTTATAAGCTGAGACTCTCTACTAGCCCAAGCCTACAACAACCACTTCTGTTTAGTTACTGCATTGCCAATAAGAGAGATCATTTTTCATAAACCCAATCTGACTTCTGCATGTCATTCAAACTGTGTAACTTAGACAAAATTATTGCTGAATTTACAAGGTCAAGTAAATAAAATTTCCAATGACAATAGTTCCTTGTTTACTCAGTAAAATGATTTCCTCAGATTTATTGCCTAATTTCCAATTTCATCATTGCTTTATTTAACATAAAGCTTTTCTTTTCCATCTTTGGTGAATATCCAGTTTTCCATAGTCTTTTAAGTGTGATGGCTAGTGGTTCATTTATCGCAATAATTAAGATGGATAGCAGCATGCCAGCTGGAATAACTACACTTGTGTTTAGTGTGTAAATTATTTCCCTGGGATGAAAGCCCCTTTTACAGCCACTGCTCTGGTTCTATCCCTTGCATCCTAAGCCATTAGCCACAGCATAGTTCAGAACACTTTTTATAAAGAATTTAGTCATACTTACCAATTTTTGATAACTATTAATTCATGTCTACAATTTTCTTAGTACTTGGGATTGCCTCTTGCGTTACATCTGCCAAGGAAGAGGGTAGAAAGAAAATAAATACCTTCTAAGATCTGTAAACCTAATTTCTGGTTTTATTTATTTATTTATTTATTTTTTATATTCATACTTTTTTTAGTCCCAGTTCTCAACTCTCTGGCTTATGACTCTAACATAACCAAGGGCAGTTTACTCTCAGTGGATAGGAGAATACAAAATGTCAATTTCTTTTAAGATTCATTCCAAAGCCCATTAAAGTGGAGATAGAAAAAGACTTGTAAAAAATACTACTTATGCTTGGCCACCATTTTGTTTTAATTTCAAAAAATAAATGTACCTCAAGTTTTAGAAAATTTATTATTATTATTTTTTTACAGTTTAACTTCAAAGGACATTAAATGCCTGTTACATTTCTGGGTTAGGTTAGTCCATGGTTGCTATGTTTACAATATTCATGTTTACTTTTAAACATTACAGATCTTTAAAAAACTAAATTATACTATAGAGTTTATCAGAGTGTTATTAGTTAGTACCAATGTCAATAGCTAGATAAAATAATTTAGTAAGTTTATAAGGAATTTCCACAGGCAGGACACACATACTGTTACATGTACATGTTCTTATTAACCAGCTCATATTCATGGTCTGCAAACCTTTCAATTTCTTATTGGGTTTCACTGAGGCAAACAAATAAACAAACAAGCAATGAACCTAAAGAAAGAAGCCAAATACTATATACAGAGTTAGTGTCTGCAGTATTTATTTTTTCAGCATTTTGTGATTTAAGATTAAATCTTGATAGTGGTATGATTTTGGACTAATGTCTTCTGTTGACTTGCCCCGTTCACCCAAACAGTGCAAAACCTGTCTTCCCTGGAAAATCTAAACGAACTGTTCACACAAAGGCAACAAGACTCACTCTGTTTGCAGACCTTTGGCTCCTTTTCAGCATTTGCCTTGGGCTGGAGAACACAGAGCACTCTCACTTACTGGCTAAAATTAACTTGCTTATCAGACAGCCTGCATCCCTTTTATGAAACTGTTCTGAAGAGCAGCTAGACTTGTCCTAGATCTCCACACTCTCGTCCTCACAGCCGCTACTCTGTCAATGACTTGTTACTATCTTTATTTTTATTTATCTCCTAGAATTGCAGAGCTAGGAATAGAAGCCAAGGCCCGGCCCATTCAAAAATCACTCTGGCAATTAATAGAGCCTCCAACCCAATTTTGTGTATATTTTTGTGACGACTTAACATGTTATCACTCTTCTTAAATCATAGCAGCTGACTGGAGAAACTACATTGTGCTGTATAAGAGAATAACATACTGTAGGCAAATTTAAATAACCAAAGGAAGGATGAGAAAGTAAATATTTTTATTTTGGATCATCACCACTGATGGACTGTATTTCTTAGAGCATTTTTGAAGTATTTGAAACTTTTTATTCTGCCACTATATATGTAGGGTTTTCTTTTTGTTGTTGTTGTTGTTTTGCTTTTTGTTTGTTTTTAAGATTAGGTTTTAAAAACCGCCTGCTTCTGCCTCCAAGTGCTGGGATTAAAGGCGTATGCTACCACTGCCGAGCTCTGGAGGCATTTTTTCATTTAAGATTTCAAGAAGAAAGAAGACCAAAAGGTAGACATTTCATTCCTTCTTAAAAGGGGGAATCAAATACCCACG
>NW_022196894.1:49962965-50005121 GCF_008632895.1 Mastomys coucha | reverse complement strand
AAAAAAAAAAAAAAAAAAAAAAAAAAAGATTTCCTCTTGGGCTGGCGAGATGGCTCAGCGGGTAAGAGCACACTGACTGCTCCTCCGAAGGTCCTGAGTTTGGATCCCAGCAACCACATGGTGGCTCACAACCACCCTTAATGAGATCTGACACCCTCTTCTGGTGCATCTGAAGACAGCTACAGTGTATTATGCCAGAGCAAGCGGGGCGTCTTGAGTTCAATTCCCAGCAGCCACACACATGATGGCTTACGGCCATGTGTACAGCTACAGTGTACTCATACACATAAAATAAATAAATCTTTAAAAAAAAACCGTCTTTGAAATCCAAGTGTCTAAATGTTCTAGATGTCATTTCATTTCTGAATAGCAAATTAAAGGATTGTCATCTACATATACAAATATTTTAACTGAATTTTAAATTTTATTGCTTAGGGTATTAAGGGAGTTCGGAGTAATAGACTAATCTGATACAATGTATCATTTGTACTTATATAATGGGTTTATTAATGCCCTTTTGAAACAGACATTTGAAGCCATGATACAGAAAACAGAAGAATGTTAAAAGATCTTAACTCTGTTATCAGAGCTGGCAAAAGGCTGTTGGAATGCATAGAGATGGAAAGAGTCAGTCCTGAAGAAATAGCCAAGTGAAAGGGTCTATGCGGAGGGGTTGATGTGTTCAGGGTAAAGCAGAAATATTAACTTATTCATTTTAGATACCCTACGTAGAATAATGAGCAATTTCTGCTCTCACTATCTTGCCATATATATTTGAGGCACTCGATTCAGGTTTTATTTATTTATTTATTTATTTATTTTTGATTCCCATCTGTAAAATAGGGCAAGTAATATCTGTCTTGCAATGGAGATATCGACTATTTAGAAGGTGTGCTATAAAAAGGAAAAGTGATGGAAAAGATGGTTTATTTGGGTGATGGTTGAGAAGGAAAGGTGTAGGAGGGGTGAAGAAAGGGAAACCTAAATACTGAAGATAAAGAGCCACATGGAAGCCTACTATAAACTTCCTAAATGCAAACACACACACAAACACATATATTTATTAATAGACATGCATTCATATATATGGTATACATGCAAACACATACTTACATTCATAAACACATATATGTGATACACACATGCAAACATATATATTCATAGACATACATACATGTATGTGAAACACATACATAAAAACATACATAAATGCATAGTCATAATATCTATATACATATATATGAATGTATACAACACACATGTCACAATTATTGAGAATATAGAGAACTGTGCATGAGTACCTGGGCAGCACAATTTGTAGTTGCTGGGTCATAAAAAGTGGGGTAAAATGTCGAGGTGTTGGGTGATATACCCGATTTAGTCAGAGAAAGGGAGGAGTTAGTTTACATGACCAAAATAAATTGTATGTATGTGTGAAATTCTGCAAGAATCTATAACATGTCATCTTTTAAAACATACTTTTTCACAAAGTAGGCAAGAGCTATTATTAAAATTTATTTTTGAAGTTTTTCTTAACATCTATTAATCATATATAACGGTGGGCTTCATCCGTGTCCATAATGATTTTTTTTTACCATGTTAACCTGTCATTACCCTGTCTCATCTTCCCAATCCTGCTGAACTCATCATTCTTCTGAAATTATGCTTCACTTTCTTTCTTTTTCTGTGTGTAGAGAAGTTAGTTTAAATGTGATTATTTGCAGGAACATGGATGATGGATAATTTACAGAATCATGGGAAACTTACAAATGTATTGTGCACCACTGAAGAAAATGTGAAAAAGTTTCACGCTGATGGCACACTGAACATGTTATAAAATATCTACAGTATGGGCTAGTGACATGACTCAGTGGGTAAAGGTGATTACTGCTAAGTGTAAAAACTTCATGGAAATGTGCGTGTGCGTGTGTGTGTGTGTGTGTGTGTGTGTGTGTGTGTGTGAATGGGTTTGTGCATACATATAAGTGTGTGTGTGTGAATATGTTCATGTGTACATATAAGTATGTGTGTGTGTGTGTGAGTGTGAGTATATATGGTAGTGTGTATGTGCCCTGGGACACATGTGAAGGTCCAGAGGACAACATTAGACTTGGTTCTCCTACTTCGTGGGTTCCAGGAAGTGTGCGTAGAATTAGAAGAAAGATCTTGTCACTGACTTCATAGGTCTGGGACTGCCATCTATACTTTTTGGAAGCCTTGGAACAGGCTCTGTAGTGTAGCTATGACTGAGAAGCACTACTTAAATGAGGCAAATAGAGAAATAGTAATGACCATGTGGTTCTGTGATGACAAATGTCATGAAAAGCAAGTGACTAAATAAAACTTGGGAACTTTGCTGGATTTCCATATCTCAAGTAAAAAGTTTATACATGTGATTGAGAACCTTCAGTTAGCTTTTCCAGTGACTTCTTTCATACTCAATGGGAATCTTCTGTTAAGAAGTGTGTCAGGCACTGTGTCACAGAGATATGAATTCCTGTCTTTACCACAAAGGACAATTATGTCATGCATTGTCAGTGGGAACCATATAAATACAATAAATTTAGATCAGATAGTTCTGTACTTTTAGTAATTTATTTTTTGAAGGAAGTTTTAAGTTCCTAGTAAATTTTAATGGATGGTACAGGGAGCCATTCTATCACATTTTGCCTGCCACACATCAGAGACCCTACACTGCCACTTTCCCTCACTAGAATTGTGTGGATGCTACAACTCAGGAACCTATATTGAAGCATCGCTGTCTCCCAGAATGGAGAGAGCAGATTGGGTTTCATTCCTGGAGGACTTATTCTAGGTGTAGAGAAGGCATACACACATGTGTTTATAAAACAGAGGTAACCACACGATTTTAAATTTGATGTTTGTAACCTTAAAAGGTTGGTAATATTCTATCTTAATAGTCACCTTTGGATATTATGGGGATAACTGAGTAGTTGTGCCACAGGCAAGGTCAGTCTCCAAGATTGCAGATCTGGGTCACCCAGAATTTGTACAATGGGGAAAGCTGGTTGGGCAGGTGGAGACAGAAACCACAAAGACATGCTGTCCTTAGGTGAGGAAAGAGAAAAAGTGTGATGTGACATTTACTATAAAATCTGTCAGAGGATTAGTTGCTTCAAAACTAATCAGGGCAGAGAGTTTTGTGTCAATTCTGAGTGTGTTGTATGTATGTGCAGGGAAGGAGGATATATGGATGTTCGGTTGCCCACAGTATTGATAACAGACTCGGCGAACTTGGAGCATAATGCACTGTTGATCACTAATAAATCTAAATGTTAACTTTTGTATTCTGTTTGCCTGTCAGAGACAGACAGCCTTCACTTGGCCTAACAGCATGCTAGCAGCTCCTAGACAGAGAAATCTAATTGCATTTTGAGCACTGTTAAACTGCCTTACCACTATGTTTTAGGCTCTTCCCATGTGAAAAGCACTAGATGAAGAAGACTCTCTTCACCCCAAGGGCTTTTCGTGAGGATCAAATCCTAAAATTGATTGTGGGCCACTTTAAAAGTTCAAATTCTTATGAAAAAAGTTAATTATTTTTCATGGTGTCCACTGACATTTGTACAAAAAAAAAAACTCCACAATATTTCTCATTGTAGACATATAAATGTAATTTAACATTTAATTTAATATTTATCATTACAATTCCCAGTACTCAAGTATCCTTCTTCTCCTAACTCAGTAATGGTGTTGGTTTTTATCATACAATATTGAATGATTTCTGTTATATAAGCTTTCAATTATTCATGTTAATGGAAAACTTTAATGCATAGCTTACAATATGACAGCCTGTCAGAAAGTGATCTCAGGAAAAAAGGAAGGGCCAGAGACCTGCAGCCTCCAATCTGAATAAATTTGTTGAAGTATCCTTGTCAAGTGTTTGTCTTAAAGGTTTTGGGAACAAGAAGAACCCAGTTGAACTGTACAATTAAGAGGAACTGGGAGTTCTGAGGAGGGATCTCCCAATTCCACAAGACAGTCAAAATTCCAGTTCAATTGGATATCCTACTTAGTAGAAGAAAGTGCATTAGCCAGAGAGTAAATAGAGGCATTGTACAGAAGAAGAACCAGAAAGTATAGCACTAATACTCATAGGAAACTAGTACCAAGGGCTGACACATCAGTAGCAGCTACATACCATAGATACAACAGCAGTATAACAACGTTAATTGGATGATGAGAAATAACAGAAGCAACGGATATTACTGATTGACTGTGTGCCAGGCATCATTCAAACATGTTTGCTTGATATAATTCTTTTAATTTCCACAATGGTTTCTTTATCATGACACTCTTTACTTTAGGGAATTTTATCATTAAGAATGTATTTCATCAAAATCCAGCAACAGGCCAATGGGTAGGTGGTGTTTACAGTTTAGAGGTGCTGGCTGGTCACCTGGCTGGGGCTGGTCCAGCTCTTCTTAGCAGTGCTGTCTTCAAAGGTTCTTTTGGCATCTTCCAGCAGAGACAGCTTCTGGGATAGAGACGAGAACATAGAGGTCACTCTGTGTTATGGGTTTCACAAACAGAAGAGAGAAGTAGAAGGAAGAACAAGAGGGTAATATTTTTCACAGAAAGATGGAAAGAATAAAAATTGACCGATTCACATACCAACATCTATATGATGAAACAAGACAAGGGGAACATCTACTCGCAGTAAGAACATCTTTATAAACTAAAACAGGTTGCTAAAAGAAAATGGAATCTTTTCCCCTGGAGAAATTTAATGGCAGAACTAATAGCTTCCACAGCGCATGATAAGGGTAAAGCCTGAAGAAGGACTGAATAAGCCTCCTGAGTCCTTTTTCACTATAATTTCATAAAGTAATTTAATTTTTTTAATATCTCAGAACTGTGTTCAGGAAGAGAGGGAAGAGTCTCCGTGTCCGAATAATTGGAACCTGTTTCCTCGAAGATATGCCTTAGCGACCTTGAAGACTGTAACAAAAGAACACGAAGGTCAAAAAGTATTAGAAGCCAATGCCCTTCTCCTTGGGAAAGGATATGGTAGATAATGCTTGGACAGAATCATTATAATTAACCAGAAATTCACTGTTCAACATTGATGCAAATATGTTGCTTCTAAGGTTATAGGTAAAACAAAATAGAGTATTTTTTTTAATTCAACAATTAAACTCAGTGACCCATATGCATCTGATTTAACACATGTAAATGCTAATTGTCTGGTATAGTTTAAGAAAGATACAATCTGTAATTCAGAATTGGATTTTTGCAAACCCCAAATTGTTTCTTGTCTAAGATGACTGACAGTCTTAAGTGCTATTCTCTTCAGGGGCAAAGTGACTTACACGTTCTGCTGAAGTCATTGCGAACACAAAGCAAATGGTGCTTGTATCCTTTGGAAAAAAAATCCCACTACTTCAACATGTTAGTAAAATACTATGAGAGCATGGTAATAAAATTATGAAATCTATATTCATGTATATCTGCTATGTTTAAGTTTGCATATTGGGTGCCAATTGGTAGGCTTGTTAATAAGGTTAATAATTAGAATTTCTCCAAAAAGATATTCCAAAGTGAAGGATCATAAATCTCATACTCTTTATCATATTTGAAGAAGTGATAGAGCATTTTGATAAATTTAGTGTTTAAAATATATACATTTTGTTGAATTCTGTGAGTTCATGCACAAAGTTAGGAAATCTATTTTGCCTTGAGCAAACTTTGTAAATCACAGTTCTGCTGTTCCTAACCTGGTGACATGATTACCTTAGATATGATGCCTCTGTTTTGTTTTTTACTTTTAAATATGTATAAAGATATCTCAGTACACTTGTGAGGATGAAATCAATTTATGTATTAAGTGCTTCATAGGGTGAACAATGTGTGATATGCATCAGTGAGGATCATATTTTAAATGAATATGTGAAAGCAGTACCTTTAATTTAGGCTAAGGAAGGCTAAACCGCTATAAAGGAACAACTATTTCTTTCTAGCATTAATTTCTGCCTGGATTGACTGTTGAATACAGATATGAAATTGTCTATCCTTTCTCTTTATATACATTTTCATAACATTCCAATTTTGTAGACCTAGGGTGTTGTGTCATAGGTTAAATTGTGTCAGTTCTGTAATCAACCATATAATTTTTATTTTCTTCCTGGTACCTAATAGGAAGTTGAATATTTCACTTAATCCACTTCTACCCTTCCCAGTCATCTTTAATATAAGAAAACTGGTGGTTATCTAATACATTGCATAGAATTGTGGCTAAAGCCAAGTTAGTGGTCGCTATGATTACGATAGAAGAGGCTTGCTATTCACCAAGTAATATGCTCACAGTTCCCCTTTATGGCAATATGCATTTGATCATCATAGGACTCCCTGTAATTATAATCCTTTCTCGGAGGAAAGCAAAAGAAGCATGAATTAAACTTAACACACATGTTATTTTTGATTGAAAATTTGTACTGATTAAAAAATGAAATGGCTTTATAAATTGGTTTATTCATGTACTTATGCCCAAGATGGTATGTCATGCCCTAGAATGTCACTTATCAAATATCATTTAGTTCAATTTAGAAGATTTAATGCCTTCCTTATACAAAGCACCATGCCCAATATAAGCCAGGAGAAAAGAAAAGTATAAATAAATTAAATACAGTTCTGTTATTTTGTGGCTTAGAATTCACTGGTAAACAGAAACAGGGCCATAGAAGCCTTTGAAGAGGTATACATTCAAAGTATTATGAGATTAGAAGAGAAAGATTTGCTCTAAGTGGGATGAACTAGAGGGATTCCCAGTCTAGCTTGAAGCTTTGCTGCTTAGAAAACAGTTTAAATTTGAGGACACTCAGAACACTCTTCGTGGACATGAAATTCAAGATGTTTTTGTGCACCTGTGTTTGTGTGGTTTGGTGTTTATTTGTAAAAGACTCAGAAGTCAGTGCAGTAGCAGACAAATACAAGAATGTTATCATTACATTGAAGAGGAATTTAAATCCTAGGCCCAGGCCCTTTGATTTTACTTTGGATATATTAGGAAAACATCAAATTTCCTGAAGCAAAGGAGAGAAAAGATCCGTTCTTTAAGAGATCGTCTGTGATGCCAGTGTGTAATGTGTGCATGCAGAGCATTTGGAGACATAGCATAATAATAGACACTAAAAAGATGAATGTTCTGAGCAAAGTCTATGCATGTCCCCTTATTGTTGCATTAAAGACTAGCTACTGGTAAAGACGTAAGAGACATAGAAAATCTGACATGCATTCATAAGATCACTTCAAGAGAACAAAAAGGCTCAAAAGAAAAAAAAAATGACCTAGGTTCTGAAAAATATGTATAATTCAGTTTAATTCAAAATGTCCATCCTATGGTTTCAGAAGAGAACCTGTAAGTGGTTTGATGGCTGACTTCACCATGACTTTCGGGCTAGTCAGAACGCTGTTTTCTTACACAATAAGGCTGTTTTTAAAATGTCCATTACCTATGTCAGAGCTCGTCCCAGGGAACTGGCTACCAGTGCTTCTCGCTTATCTTTAATTACATTGACTTTCTCGTTTTCTTTTAATCACTCCATAAGTATAGACTGGGGCATGTGTGTAAGAATTACAGATCTCAAGACAAGTTGTACTTCACACTTCATTTTTTAGAAGTATGAATCCTTAATTGCTGACTGAAGTGATGAAAATCCATAAGTCAGACTCACTGAAAATGAGCATGGTTGGTTTTGCTATTTGGTTGGTGGTTTTTAGCTGTGTGCATTGTGTCCCTGGCCTAGGGCATCATGGTTAATATTCCTCTCAACACTATAAGAATCACATTTCCGAGTGTTTATTTTTGAGCTAGAGTGATATATTTATATGTTGATATAGTAATTGAGCTACAATCATATATATATTATCACTTAGCTATATATGTATGTCAGTTTCTGACATACGTTAATAGTTAAGTAATCAGTTATTTATAGACAAGGAATCACTCACAGGCCATTTGTATATTGTCTAGCTAGCCATCTTACTCTGAAGATACCTCGTCTCTGCCTCCACATGCTGGAGCTGTGGGTGGCAATGACATATGTCTTACTTTTTATGTGGATGTCTATATTGCAAACTTTAGTCTTCCTGCTTCAAACTTTTTCCTTCCTTCCAGCAAGGGCTTTATCCACTGAGCTATCTCCCCAGCTACATGCCACTCTTTTTATAGCCTACTTGTTTGTTTGTATAATTTTGAATTATAATTTAATTATTTTTTGCCCTTCCCTTTCCTCCCTCCAAATTCTCCTATAAAGCCCTTCTAGCTCTCTTTCAAATACAAAGCCCCCTTCTTTTCATAAATTATTACTGCATGCATATATATTCCTGAGGTCATATAACACTAATTTTATGTATGACCATTTAGCGCTGGACAATTGACCAACTGTGCTCCTTTCTCTTGAGGATTCATCTCCCACTCCTAGATTTCCTCAGTTGTCTCTAGTTCTTTGGGGGGAGTTGATCACCTCATGGACTTCATGCTGTCCAATTTGGCATGCTCATTAAAAAAAAAAAGACTCTGTTGTTGTTGTTGTTGTTGTTATTTATCTGGATACCATCGAGTCAACATTTAGGTTAGGGTTTTATTATGTATTACAGGTTGATCTGATTTTGAACTCTCATTCTTCTGACTTAACTTTGCAAGAGCTGGGGATATAAATATGGACTATTAGTGTACCTGGCCATAGACCATTCTCTTAAATTATTTTCCACTTGCCTTGTACATTATGTCCTATGTGCAGCCATTCAGGAAATTCTATTTATTTATTTATTTATTTATTTATTTATTTATTTATTTATTTATTTTGCTAACACTTGTATCTCAACCTATTTGCTTTGTTTATTTATGTTGCCATCACTCCCTGAGCACCTGCTATCATTTCCTTTCTTTTCTTTTTCTTTTTAATTAGATGTTTTCTCATTTACAATATCTCCTTTCCCAGGTTACCCACCAAAAAAAAAATGAAGAAAAGAAAAATAAAATAAGAAAAAAATAAAATAAAAAATACTAAAACAATCCCCTGTTCCCTCACCCCTCGCCCTGTGCACCATCCCACCCTCTCTTGCTTCCTGGCCCTGGCATTCACCTACACTGGGGCATAGAACCTTCACAGGGCCAAGAGCCTCTCCTCCCATTGATGACCGGCTTGGCCATCCTCTGCTATATGCATGCTGCAGGAGACATGAGTCCCCCCATGTATACTCTTTGGTTGGAGTTTTAGTCCCTGGGAGCTCTGAGGGTACTAGTTAGTTCATATTGTTGTTCGTGCTAAGGGGCTGCAAACCCTTCAGCTCCTTGGGTCCTTTCTCTAGCTCCTTCATTGGGGACCCTGTACTCAATCCAATGGGTGACTGTGAGCCTCTACTTCTGAATTAGTTGGGTACTGTCAGAGCCCCTCAGGAGGCAGCTATTTCAGGCTCCTGTCATCCAGCACTTGTTGACATCCATAATAGTGTCTAGATTTGATGATTGAATATGGGAAGGATTCCCAGGTGGGGCAGTCTCTTCCTTTAATCTCTGCTCCATAGTTAGCCTCTACAACTTCTTCCATGGGTATTTTGTTCCCCTTTTAAGAAGGAACTAAGTATCCTCACTTTGGTCTTCCTTCTTCTCGAGTTTCTTGTGGTTTGTGGTTTGTACATTGCGATCTTCTAGGCTAATATCCAGTTATCAGAGAGTGCATACCATGTGTGTCCTTTTGTGATTGGGTTACCTCACTCAGAATGATATTCTCCAGGTCCATCCATTTCCCCAAGAATTTCATAAGTTAATTGCTTTTAATAGCTGAGTAGTACTCTATTGTGTAGATGTACCACATTTTCTGTATCCATTCCTGTGTCGAGGGACATCTGGGTGTCCCAGAAAATGCTCTGAGTTAACTTTTCTGGTTGACAGCTCTTCTCTTGACATTTCTCTTTTATCATTTATACTTAATAAACAATATTTCTGGAGTTTTAGAAAATTCAAATCTAATGGTGTTACTTCTTGCTTAAAAGAATTCAGCTGCCTCTCACCTCTAGTCTAAAGTTTAGAATTGCCAACGCCAACCATATTAGAACTCCTGGTACTTCTTTTTGTTTGCTTAACTCCTTCTTGTTCATCTGTTCTTTACCATTTTTTTCTTCAAGGCTCAGATTTTCCCCACACTGTCACCCAGCCCACTCTCTGAATGCCTCTGTCCACCCCCTTCAGCCTGGAAGACAGTCTTGAGCTCCTAGTTGTTCTTCATGAGGTCTTGTAACCTTTTCTGAAAGTTTTTCTGATACCTCTCTTGCTCCTCATCCAGCCCTACTATCCCATTGTTAAATCCCATATGGTACTCTATGTGTAACAAACTCCATACACACACCAAGTTGTATTTTCTACTTCAATGGAACATTCTTTTAAAATTGAGTCTTAAGATCTCTGAAGACAGAGACAATTTTATTTTTTCTACCAGTTTGGATCAATATAAACTATTGCTAAAAATTAGCATAAAATAATTATACACATAACAGTGTAATTGTTGAATGAGTAGACTTTAATGAGAAAAACTGACTTCTTCCTTCAGATCCCATTTACCATTTCAGTTTGACCACTTCATTACTCTGCTGCCTTGAGTAGATCAGTCTATTTGGTTTTTTTTGTTTGTTTTTTTCATAGATCAGGAAATAGTGAGATAATTATACTCAGTCTACCTTTGTTGTGAGAGTTAAATGAGTAAATATGCAAAGCAGTGAACTTTTTCTGAATGTGTTTTCTATAAATGTTACTTCCTCTACTTCCCATTTATATGCACAGTTATTCTATTGAGAAACCCCTGTTCAGCCTGGGTGAAAACTTCACGCTACCTCATTGTATCTTCTCTTGGGACATATAAGAATGTCATCCCCCTGCCCCTTGTTGTCGGTATTCTCTGAAAGGCTGTAAATGAGTCATTTTAGTATTGGAGGGATTGTTACTATGTGTTTCTTCATAGATTTGTTGCTGCTGTTGATGTTTGCAGTGGTTCAGGGAAATAGTTGTCCTACTGGTACCAAGAGATTGTCATTTTCCTGCTTGTGAGGCCTGACCTGTGTGCTGCGTTTGTGCTGACTCACCCTGACTACAAACTGTGCTTCATCCTGACATCCTATTACTGTGCGGATGTGTGCATTCTTCCACACACAGTTCTGTACATTCATCACATATGACTGCCAATGTAAATCCTGAACATTTTTAAAGTGTCTCTAACTTGTCTTTTTTTCTTTTTTTTATTTCTTATCTTTTTTTTTTATTATTAAATGTTTTCTTTATTTACAATATTTCCCAGGTTCCCCTCCAAAAGAAAAAAGAAAAAGAAAATAAAATAATAAAATAAAATAAAATAAAATAAAAAACCAAAACTAAAACAATCCTTTGTTCCCTCCCCCTGCTTACCACCTCACCCCCTCCTGCTTACTGGCCCTAGCATTCCCCTACACTGGGGGATAGAGCCTTCACAGGGTCAAGGTCCTCTCCTCCCATTGATATCCGACTTGGCCATCCTCTGCTATACACATGCTGCTGGAGCCATGAGTCCCACCATGTGTACTCTTTGGTTGGAGTTTAGTCCCTGGGAGCTCTGAGAGTACTAGTTAGAGACAAGCACCAGCATAATGAGGTTAAAGGTGTGACTCTTGGTTTTAATACTAAAATACAAACATTACCAGGTGTCTATTTTTTAAATGAGGTCTAATTTCCATGCATGGGGTATTTTGTGTGTCGGCTAGCAGCAGTGTAAGAATTTACATGTCCAAAAGCCTTTGAAGTGAATTCTATGTTCAAAAAATCAGCTGAGAGGTTGAATATGGTACAATGTACGTCTTGAATCTGGAGTCAGGCAAATGTGCTTCTTTCTGTTAGCCTGCACCCGCTACTGTGAGATTAAAACAAAACAAAACAACATCATCAACAACAAAAACTAGTTAAAGACAGATCACATTCATTTCATAAAGCCAAGTGTCCTGAGGCAGCGCACCATGATGGTGAGGAACTGATCCATAGTTCGCAAGTCTGTGGTTCTGTTACGTTTGCTTTCCTAAATGAATGTGGTGCCTTGCAGCTCATCTGCCTCACAATGTGAGGGGGAGCTGGCATTAGAAGTTTAACATCAGAATGCAAATGAGGGGTTAAAAGTTGTGATTTTTAGTAAAACCCAATAATAATATGCCCTATTCCAACTAAAGTCAAGTCAGCTTACTTAGTTACTTAGGTGTTCATACTAGAAAGCAAGAGCTGCTTGCCACAAAATGGCATCTTCCCTGGTTCTGTGTTATTAAACAGCAAAGTACAAGACTGTTTTTGTTTTTCTTCATTTCTCAGTTATTATTTACCTGTCCTGTTCAGAATATTCTTCCTACTAATAAATATCTCCTTTATTGATTTCCCTACCTGGCTTTCCTCGAGCAATTGATACTTCCTACCTTCCATTCAGATCAAAATCCAGAGCATGCTTTGGACCTCTGAGTTCTGTAATTATTGGAGAGATTATTATAACACATTTTATATACAAAATAGATTCTTCCTCATTTTTCTCTGAAAATGGGCACAATGTGACCTTACAGTTTAAAGTTGGTGTTCCTTGTTGAACTCTTAGAAACTGCAATGATACCAAGGCCACTGAGTTAAACAAACAAACAAAAAGAAAAAACCAAGCCAACCACAACATGTGCAAACTTCCCAGCTATGACTTCTGAGTCCCATTCAAGTTGATGCCATGTATTTTCATGCAGGCACTTGAGTAATTTGATTACTAAGACTAGACTCTATGAGAGATGGCTAATAGACATTAAGAAGCAAGGATCAGGGAGACACACATGATTCTAGAACACTAACAGAAAAAAGATGAAGTGAATCCAGTGAGAACATCACTGCATTCACCTTGACAGCTGGTGAAGGCAATGTCCCAGACTACATTATCCAAACCACAATAAGTCAATGATCTTTCAAGGTTCATTTTCACAACTAAAGTCCAGAGGCAAAGAAGGAAATGAATATAAAGTGCTGGATTTTCTTAAGCCTTAAAATAGGTAATAATAAAATTTCCTATAGGATTATTTTTTAAAAAAAAAAGTTAACAAACTAGAAAATATAAGTCCCAAGGAAATCTTATTTTTCCAGTTGAAGTGTTGAAATGTACTGAACGTAGACTTATCTGCAGCTGGACACAGAGGTAGCTTCCTTAGGTAATCACGTTTATTTTAATTCTCACAACAAATACAGAACAGTCTATTGGCATGGGACTGATGCCATTTGAGTCATGTCATAATTTGATTTAGCAGTATATTGCAGCAAAGGCAAGAAAGTAGTTATAAAAAATTAAATTTTCCTGCTCTCTACAAAACTAAGAATAGTGATAGTGGTATTTCTTATGTCACACAGCAATGTCCTCAGTGTGCTCAAAGAGTGAACATGGAAGCCAAGACCATTCTTCTGAAGGAACTTTGACTTTCAAATGTAGCTGGATGCCTGACACAACTCACTGCCCTAGACGTGAATATTAAAGATAGATAGGTCTAAAATGGAGACAGAATCTGTGAATGTGTATAGGCACCATTATAACTGCCATTCTGGAATTGTTGTAGAACTGTAGACAGAAAGATTAGCAACCATTAAACTCTTATGAGTATTTTACTGAAAGGGGAAGCATTCCAAGTTTGTCATAGAGAGAGTTGCCTTGTCTCACATCTAACAAGGAATTTCCCTGGGGTTTTTTCAGTTCTCTCCCTTTTTCTGTCTCTTTCATCTTTTATTTTCATTCATTTTTTTCATTCTTACAAGTACCTTGAAATTACTCACAAAGTTGAGACTTATGTTGAAAAGGTATTTTAAATATAAAGTAAAAGAAAAAAATGATTAGAAAAGAAAGTAGACACTATCAACAAGGAGTATGCATGAGATTGTAACTGTCATCGTTAACAAAATATATTAAAATAGATATAATATAATTTACAGACCACTAAGCCTTTTAGTAAAGTTATATTTAAAGCAGGGCCAATCTAATGTGCTTTAGATTGTTTTTGCTATAATATACTGCTAAATCAAATTAGTAGCAGCCATTACAACCTAAAAATAAGATTTCATTGGGACTTATATTTTAGAGTTTGTTAATTATTTTAATCCTACAGAAAATGTTATTACTATCCATCTTAATATACTAGTAGAATATACTATACTTATAATAGAACATTATATATTAAACTTTAATAGTATGCTGTTATACTAGAGAGTCATTTGATGGCGATATATGATGAACACAAGCTGCCTAGCCACCAGATCTTTCAATAAAGTCATGTCTAAAGCATGACTAATAAAACATACATTAGCATTAGAATAACAGTTTCATAAACCAAACATGTACCACACCTTATATAGTCTCCTACACATGCAAGGCATTTGCAATGTTCCCTTACACTACTTTGAACCCCCCAAAAAAGAATACCAAGCTTCTATCTTTAAAATGAAAATAGAAGAGAATTCAATGTAAAGTTTCTCTTGTTTACAATACTTTGAGGAAATGTACTGAACGTAGACTTATCTGCAGCTGGACACAGAGGTAGCTTCCTTAGGTAATCATGTTTATTTTAATTCTCACAACAAATACAGAAAAGTCTATTGGCACGGGACTGATGCCATTTGAGTCATAACTATAAACAGTTAAAATGTAGTTCCTACATGATTTTGGTGGTCTGTCTTAATGGAAGTAAAGGGGTATGCTGCGGACTCCACAAACAGACTAAACCATCTGTAAATTCTTTGACAAAAATTGTGGCACCTGCTCATCTTTCATTTATGAAGAAAAATTTTAAGCTGGGTGGTGGTGGCGCAGGCCTTTAATCCCAGCACTTGGGAGGCAGAGGCAGGAAGATTTCTGAGTTCGAGGCCAGCCTGGTCTACAGAGTGAGTTCCAGGACAGCCAGGGCTATACAGAGAAACCCTGTGTCTCAAATCCAAAAATCCAAAAATGTCTCAAAAATCCAAATGTAAATGTCTCAAAATCCAAATGTCTCAAAAATCAAAAAAAAAGAAAAAAAAAGAAAAAAGAAAAAAAGAAAATTTTATTTCCCTGTGGCTGAGATAATCACTGAAGGATTTGCAACAATCACCAGGATCTGGGTTCTATCCCAGCAACCAAAGGTATATTGGCTGTAGCAGTATGCACTTGTAATTTCAATACTAGAGAGTAAAAGACAGGAGGATCCCTGGGGATTTCTGAATAACTAGCGTAGCACAATTGAGAAGCCTTTTATATAAATTTTGTCTAAAAATAAAATGATGTTTGTGTGTTTAGGAGTGGCTCATGATTGGCAAACACACTAAATCCTTACCTCTGGGTTCTATGTTCATGAACACACTTTGCATGTATTCATGCACCTGTAATACCATATGTATGGACACACATACACACATACACAGGCCCACACATTCATTAGTGCATGGACAAAGTCACTCAAGAATGCATGCACACACAGCCAATTAGAAAGATTAGTAGTGTAGAAAGAAATCAAGTCAATATAGTCAATATAACCGAGGATCAAAAGTTGAAGAGTCAGAAGAGAGAGTTCAGAGATTTCTGTGGCTTTCTTTGTCCAATAGCATGCTCTTTGAGAGGGCATGGATGGGAGTGGTGCAGTGTCCTGCTTCCTAAGAGATGCACCCACAAGGTGGCTCACAATCACCTGTAACTCTTCCTAGGGGATCTGATGCCCACTCTTGGCCTCTACTGGGACTGTGCACTCATATCTATGCAGGCAAATACTCAAATATATAAAGCAAAAACTAAAGAAATCTTTAAGAAGAGCTAACTACACAATGGAGGTGAATGAACTAATTTACTGGATGCATTATAAGAACTAGGTATTTAAATTTGAGGAAATACATGTCCCATAAGACAATTATCTTTTAATAGCATCTATTTATTAAGGTCTGTATCATTCAGAAAGATCCTACCATAGTCCATCCTAGTACCAGATTATCAAGAGCCTGGGATAAAGCAAAGCAAATACTTACGTGAGACTGACTGCAGAAAGGGCTTGTTCTGAACTAGTTATGATGCTCTTTGAGACCCACTGTGGACACACTGATATGGGAACTGAAACCAGGAAGCAATGCATTTAGGTAGAAAGACAGACACTGCATTTATTTGTTCAAAAGAGGAAGGAAAAGCAAAGAATTCATCATGTCTGAAGGCATACAAAGGAAGGAGAATAGAAGTGTTGCCTACTCTTTGGTTTTATTTTTAAGTTGTGAAATCAATGATGGATTATAGTGATGAATAATAGAGAATTCTCTTTCTAGGATTTACAACTGTGAGTAAGTGATCTATAATATATCCATGTGCCTGTTCCTTAGAGCCTATGCCAAGCAATGATTTCTAGTATTAGAAAACTTACTTCCATCAGACATAAAGGTGAGTCCTCAAGGGTAAGAGTTGTTTACTTTAGTTACAGATGAAGAAATCCTTTCAGAGAGCCTGAGTGTGAGGTTCAGCCTTCAATTATTACCATCAGCCTTGCATGTGAATTAAATGGAGGAAAGGAACGTGCAGAAATAAGAAGAAAGTTGGTGGTATTGATGAAAATGGAGAATAGCACCTGTTGTGATTTGAAGTATGTAGTATCTCAGCTTCATCCTTGTATTGAACATAGCATTTAAAACACCAGATTTCAAAAACACGTACTTTTTTCAAAATAAGTTTCATTGAAAAATACCAACAATAAGGTCAATGGATGTTTACTTCTATTTGGGGGAGGGCCTCAGTTTTGAACAACTTTGGTTTTTCTAAGATAAACATACTTTAAAGCAATTCCCAATTCCTACATTACTTCTAGTGATAGTGGCAATTCGTTCAAGCAGGAAGATTGCTTGATTTTTCTCAATTTACCTGAGTTAGTGTACCTTTGGGGTAGCAATGAATGAATCTGCTACTTATGAATGTTTTATTTTTCAAAAGATATTTTGTAGATTTGGGCTAAAAGAAAATAGACTCTTCCAGGTCACAAATGATAAATAGAGAAAATGGTATCTTCTTCCTGTTGTGTGGGCTGTAACTGTTATCCTAACATGTTCAGTGTAGTCGGTGTTGTCATACCAGTGTTGTACTAGATGTCTTTGTTGCATTATGGAGCAGAATATTAAACAATAATAAAATAGAACAATCTTTTAAATAACCTGTGTTCAAATTGCTGATAATTATTAAATTATGGCAGATGTACTTGATTTGATCTCCAGCTATGTAAAGAGTTTCTGAGACATAAAATATTGAATGAAGAGAAGCATTAATGACAGAAAGGGTGAGCATAGTCCATGCACTAGGGAATGACAACTCAACAGCTGAATACTCTTTTTTGAAATGATTAAATTCATAACTAACAGTTGTACAAGTTATACTCTGAAAATGTAGTAGCTATTTCTTTTTACAGCATGGTATATAGTTAAGTCGTATAATTTTACTGAAATCTTCTGGTATAAGTTCTTACTGTGAGCACTGAAAGAAGCAACTGGCCACAAGAGCATTTTCTGAAACAGCAGGATGAGATAGAAATTTTGTACAAAATGTGCATTCCTATATTAGAGGATATAATCTAAGTCTTTAGAGTGAGGGTTTTATTGTTATAATTTAGTGAAAACATGTAGAAATAATCTTTATTCTTACTATAATATTTGGGCATGTGTATAATGTTTCCCTTACCACTGTTGAGTAAAAGCATCTTAAACCTTTTGTGAGGAGATGACCCAGCAGGTGATGTGATTGCTGCAGAAGCATAATGACCAGGATTCAGATTCCCAGAGCTCACAAAAAATCTGATATTGCGTGGAACCCCGCTAGGGATCTCAATTTACAGGGAGGCAAAAGCTGGAACTGAGATCTCTGGCTTCAGTGAGAAACTCTTCCTCCATGAATGAAGTGGAGAATTATTAAGAGATTCCTCATGTCAACTTCAGCTCCATCCCCCTGCACACATGAATACAAGCATGTGTATGTGTGAACACATGGCTGTAGATCTGTACACATCTGCACCACACACGTAATAAATTAATCATGTGTGTTTGTTTGTGTGTGTGTGTCTGTGTGTGTGTGTCTGTGCGTGTGTGCCTGTGTATGTGTGTGATGGAATGTTGTATGCACATAGACACCCATGATAGAGGAAATCAGTTACTTGAGACAATCTGGATGAAACTGGAAGACATTTTGTTAAATACAACAATCCAGGCACAGAATGATAAATGTGAACACATTTATATATCTTAAAAAGATGATCTCATTAAAAGAGAGATAAAGTACCAGAGGCTGCAGTTGGGAAAAGAACAAGAACTCATGAGGAGGTGTTGATCAAGAGCTGAATGATGCCGTCAGAGTAGAGAAAAACCTTTTAATTATTAACTGCTCTGACCAGGGACCACAGTTAAGGATAATCTATTTTATGTTTCAGAATTGCTAAAAGAATGAACTTTAAAACATTCTTACATCAAAAATGGTAACTTAGAGATGAGTAGCTATATTATCTGATGGGGATTTTCCACAATGTACAATACTGAACAAAACTTCACACTGAACAGTAAGAATATGCAGTTATATGTCAATTAAAAGTCAAGACCTTCAGAAAACTTTTATTGTTGTCATTAATTGTAGGTTTTATTGCCAGAGACTAACAGTTGTTGTTGAGAAAGATTTAAAGAAAGACAAACCTGAGGATAGGAAAGCCCTGGTTTTCCTCAGAATCCACGGCTCTGGACCTGTGTCCCTTGGTGTGTCTGACAGTTGCCCGACATATAGTCCCTAAGCTCCTGGCCATCCTTGCACAAATAACATGTTGTTTTTCTCTATGATGTTGAAGGCAAGGCCTTGTCTTTTTAGATTCCATCATTTACCCATAGTCTTAGATTATGGAGATTTATGTTGCCTTTGCTTCAACATTCCCTACTTAGAGTACTTTGGGAGCTTCTTACTTGGCTTTTTCTCTATAAATCTTCACCAAATTTTACCCTGCATGGACAAGCTCTTCTGAGTAATCTCATAATGATGTCCACAAGGCATTATGGGGAAATGAGTAAAAAAGATATACAAAGTAGTTTCCAGACAAATAATTTCAAGAAAACTTATCTTTAAAATAAGATAGTGTGGAAATCAAATACTCAACTAAAATATATATGTTCCCCCACACAAGTGACCGGAAAAATTGTTGAAGATGAAAGTGAATTATTTCAGCTTCTTCATTTGTTGTCAAGGCACTTAAATTAAATATCCAAGTGCTAAAAATGGGCTGGAATATCTGTGTGGACTTGGGACACTCCTCATCTTATGTTAACTCCCAGAACTTATTACATATGATCAGACAATCTTCTCATTACATTATTAGTGGTTTGACCTAAAGTTTTTAAAGATCTAGGAATGTTAAAGGGACAGAAAATGTTTCACATAAATTTTAGCCCATCAAAAGAATATCCTCTAAAAGACAACCATGCAGGTATGAGATTAATAGTTCTTAACTTTGGTTTTAGCTGTTCTTAATTGAAACACTATCTGAAAACATTTTTTGAGCAATTCTACTTTACAAAGCAATGAATTATTACTGGGAGAAGTGTTTGGAGTATACTATAAGTGTTTTAAAGGACTAACGTATAATACACACATTATAGGAAATATATTGTTTAATTTTTGTTGATATCATTAGTGGGAGAATAAAAATTAAAAACTGTGCAAAGATAGGCATGATAGTCCCAAATATGAAGTGTTTCCAAACTGACACTATGAAAGGTTAATCAAATAGTACATTCCTACATCTTTTCCTAAATTTTGTATGTGAAAGCTTATTAGGTGTTGATGTAAGGGCCATCCTGAGAAACAAAGATAGTCTAATATGAATATTTGGAACAAAAAGCTAGAACATGGTAGATAGGCCATCAGAGAAAATGATAGTGTTCTCCTGCACTAGAGTTTGCCTGTAGTCTAGAGCTGACATATGCATGAGTCCTTAAGAGAAGAAGAAACCACTCTTATTTTTATAACTCATTCACAGTTCTTCACTTCTGTTGCACAAAGGCATAAAAAGAAAACATTGTTGGTTAACTTATGTTGACATTTATATTCTTTAGATAAAATCCCAAACTAAATGTGACCCACTACAACCTATGGTTAGATTCTGCAAACAGAAATTGTGTGAGCTCATGTAATCCCCATAAATCTCAAGGTTTAGTTGTTGATAATCCTAATTCTGCCATCAAAAATGCTATTTATCCTCTTTGAAATTAATATTAGGTTTTAGCCACAGTTTCTGTAATCCATCTTTGGGTTGCCATGTCAGTAGACTCTGATAATCTAAGAATTTCCCTGGAGCAAATACACTAGCATTCACTGCCAAACAGAGTCCTAGGAAACCAAACAGAGAGTGAGCAAAAAATGAGAGATTTATTTTATTAAATGTCACCAACACCTGTTTCAGTTATCATTCAAATATGTGTGCCAGTGCTTTTTTGATGCCCCAGATTGTCTAAAAGCTACTGAAACATGAGAAGACTGTTGTTTGGTGGCAATGGTAAAAATTTTCCTTGTATTAAATGCTAGAAATAATGACATAGAGTTAAAATAATAATCCACATACAAATATATCCATGAAAGGTTTCTAGCTAAAAGAGGTTATAACTGCTAAGATAATCTGTAGTTTATTAAGCTAGCATAGTAAATACAAATCAGTATTGAAACAGCTGCTGTCTCTGTGATCATACCATTAATCTTCTCCAGAGAGAGTGTGACAAGAAGTGATATTCAATAATAATTTTAGAAACTGTTAGCAAAAGCCAGTTGATGCTGCAATTTGCATGTTATTTCAAAGAACTGAATGGATTCTACTCATTTAAGTCCATCATGGAATTAAACTGATTTCATCCATGAAATTTCTATTATGTTTTAAACTGGAATTTTATTTTATTTACATATAATAATTAGTAGTTCACTAAATTTATTTTTTGCATGGTACAGTTAGGTAAATCAAATTTTGAAAAATTTTAAATAACTCTTGAAAGTCCAAATAACCCTATGTAGACACTGAGATTGGCAATAAACAAATTCACAGTGAATAGAAAATTCATTGAGATTAATCAGTCCTTTAAAACCTTGAATCCATAGATGTTAGTCTATAAAAATGTTTATTTTTATTGGTGTATATTTTCATGGACACTATAGTTTTCTTTCATTTTTGTATATGTGTGTATGCAGGTGTATACACAAATATGTGTGTGCACAACTGTGAGTGTTTGTGGGGGAGGAACCAGAAATCAGTATTGGATTTTTTTTTCCTATCACTCCCGACCTTATTATTTGCAGCAGGATTTCTCTCTCTACCTGTAACTCTATGGCTTGGTTAGACTCGTGGGCCAATGAACTTTGGGGATCTGACTATCTCTATCTTCCCCTGACTTCTTCAAGTACGTAAAAATACAGATGCATTCTACCATGCTTAGCTTTTTTTTGGATCCTGGGTATACAAATTTAAGTTCTTGTGTGAAAGCATCTTACTCAGTGGGCCTCAGCCGTTTTATATACTGGGGTTGTTTTGTTTGGTTTTGTTTTTTGTTTTTTTATATCTAAGGCCTTTTTGTTCTTTTTTTTTTTTTTTATCTTTTTATTATTATTCTTTCACTTTTGTTTACAATCCAGTCATTAGCCTCCTTCCAGTCCCCCCTCTGACTGTTCTTCATCCCATAACTCCTCCTCCCCCCCAGCCCCATCCCACCCCACCCTGTCTCCAAGAGGATGTCCCCACCCCCTCACCTCCATCCTACCTTACCTACCTACTCCCTGGGACCTCAAGTCTCTTGAGGGTTAGGTGCATCTTCTCTCACTGAAGCCAAACCAGGCAGTCCTCTGCGGTTGGGGAGCCTCATATCAGCTGGTGTATTCTGCCTGGTTGGTGGCTCAGTGTCTGAGAATTCTTAGGAGTCCAGGTTAGTGGAAACTGTTGGTCTTCCTGTGAGGTCTACCTCCTCCTCAGCTTCTTCCAGCTTTTCCCCAGCTCAACCACAGGAGTCCCTGGCTTATGTCCATTGGTTGGGTGTGTCTGTGTCTGACTCTTTCAGCTGCTTGTTAGGCCTCTCAGAGGACAGCCATGCTAGGCTGTCCATACCATAGCATCAGTAAGGAGGTCCAGTGACAAGCCCAAATTGAGATCCAGCTCAGGGGGAGGCTCCAAGGCCTGACACTATTACTGATGGACACTGTACTTTTAAACAAAAATTTAACTTGAGAATATTTTGTGGATTTCTAGAGTAAGAATGTACTTCATTATCCATATCAAGTTTCCATCATCAACAACACTGTTTGCTTATGATATATTTGTTACATTTTCTGTGTAATACTTATACACTATATTAATGAATTAGTATTTTTATTAATTAATTAGCATTAATGAAATCCATATTTATTCACATTTTATTAGTTACAATAGAGGCATTTTCCCCAGGGGACATCTAATTCTTTGTTCCATTTATTAATGTTGTCATATTGTTTCTCTTTAGATATAAGACTTGCTCAGATGATCTTCTTTTTAGCATCTGTGTCATTTTGAGGGTTACTGGACAAGGGGTTGGTATATTATTCTTTTATTGGAAATTTGTCTGATGATGATATTGACCTTATGTGGTGAGGAAACCACACAGGCTAAAATGTTATTCTTATCACATAATACCCAGGATAGTACTCTTCCTGTCACTTGGTCCCTCATTATCATTGATACTAACTTAGACCACCTGGAAAATTAGAGGTTGTCAAAGTCCTCCAGTTACTCTTTTACCTTATGATGTTCTTGAACTTTTGGAATGAAATCACCACATATTGTTAACTATATGGCAGATGTATTCAAAGCCTATACCTCCTGTCTTAAAAGCTGTCGTGGAGGTCTGCTTTCTTCTGAAGAGAAATGGAAGAGAAGTGGATTTGGGGGAGAGAAAAGGAATGTGTGTCAAGGGTTACAAGGGAAGCAGAGGGAGGGGAAACTGCAGTCGGGATAAATTGTATAAGAGAAGAATTAAAAAAAAAGTTGTTCTTCCCAAATGAGAGAATATTCACTATTTATAACCTGCCTCTTTGAGTACAGGCCATCTATTATTATTATTTTGTGTGGAAGATCTGTTTTTCACTTTAAGTTTTAATCATTTATAATGTCGGAGGGAAGAGATCATGGATATTTAGTTACAGTTAGGATTTCATTTCACTACTAATATGTTTTTTGCTTTCTCAAACATCCAAGTTATTGTTGCAAGGGCTTATTCATATGTAAAATTTCTGGCAGAGTTACAAAAGCATGGTTAATATCCAGTAAATTATCATTTAAAGTAAATCTTAATGTAGAAATGGGCTTGTGAACTATTTCTTAGTTTAAGAAGGAAGTCATTCTTTATCATGATTCACTTGGTCCTTACTTGGAAAGTGCCACCTACACTTGTCTTGGGAGTGGGAAGAGTTGTGGGACACGCAATGAAGGAGTATAAAACACAGATACTACCACAGTCATGTGGGATTATTCACAGCCATCAATCTTGGTTCCAAACACGAGGAACAACTGACTTGAGCTACATCTGGTTGACTTCAACTCTTCTAACTCATCTATGTATAGTTGGCGCAAGATGGTGGGTTTGTAGTCAGGTTTGGACAGCTGTTGCTGATTATGCCTTTGGTGACACAGCTAGTGGGATGCAGTCAGGAGCAGGCTGCCTCTCATCAGGGAGTGGGCAGCCTGAGCATAGTTTCATGGAGATAGCCAAGAACTAGAGTGAGCAGAAGAAAAGAAAGTGCTGTGACAATAATCATGGTTATTATCAATCCAATGGGTAAAGCAAGGCAGAGATGATCCCAGATTCAAAAATGTAGTATGACTTCATCCTCATCTCTCAAATGGTGAGAAGAAACACCAAATCTCATGAAACATGTAACATAGAAAAAGGAGAAAGTAGCAGTGGATCAATGGAGTAGTCAATCTACTAAGCATAGTCACATGGGGGAAATGGCTAACCTCTCATGTGCATGTTTATACTTCCTGAGATCAGCGTTCACTCTGTTATGTTATTAATCATGCCAGCAATAGAAAAGCCAAAGTTACCATTAAACAATTCTTCAGAAGCAATTTTATTCCAGCTGATGACCAAATCACCTGAAAATATAAAACAGTGATTTACTTTTCAATTCTGCACACATCTTACAATATAGTGAAATATTAGCAAATGAATACTTATAGTAGGCATCTGTTTCCAATATGAATGAGTTCAAACAGCAAAACTTAAAATACAACAGTGAACAGGTCTGTAAGGTAGAAGACTCCACCCAGCCATATGAATCTTCTCATGTGCTTTTAGACTTGAATGAGACACAGGAGCCGTCTATTCTTCAGTGAATATCCAGGAAAGAGTAGACTCCTGCATATAGAAAGCTCTCTAGGGAAATGCTTTTCCAAATAGAATTATGAACGATTGCAGAGAATACAGCTTGCAAAACCAATGTTTTAGAGTTTGAGTGATGCCTCTAAGAATTCGGGCTTATACAAGTCTGTTTTTTTTTTCTCACTAAAATAACTCAAACTGAAATGTTTTTCTGAAAATAATGTATAAGGTATAATTAAGCATTGCTTAATGTTTGCATTTTATATTCTAAATACAGTCCCAGATGAAGCAATGTCTACCAGAAGGCTCTTAGAAAGTTGCTCATGACTGAGGTGGTGCTTTGTAGTGAAAGGTTCTGCAGCTACAGATTCAGGCATCTTTGGTAGAGATGTCAAGTCTCCATCTTATATAGAGTAAGTGTAGATTTTTCCCCTCATAAACATTTCAAGCCTGTGTAGTTCTTTTATCTGTACGTTAGAAAGAATATTTCTATCTAGTAAAATTTTAATGAGAATTAAAAGATGAATAAAATGCTAAACAGCACAGTTGTTGGCATACAACAAACTCCCTATTAATATTTCGACTTACAGAATACCCACTTCTATTTCTTTATTTAACTTTTCCCCATTTGCTGCCCTTTGTATCCTTGAATGAAATTAGTCTTTGCATAATATGAGCACTGCAAACGATAACCAACAAATTGATTTGTTATTACAAGGATTAACACACATAGGTTTTTGTTTCATATTGTGTTGTTTTCGTTTCTGTTTTATTTTTTGAGACAGGAATTCTCTGAATAGCCCTGGCTGGTCTGGACATTATGCTGTCCTCAAACCTCAAAAGATCTGCCTGCCTCTGACTCCCAAGTGCTGGGATTAAAGCCATGTGCAACTATACCTGGCCCAATACACCTATATATTAACTAGTTTGATACATACAATTTTCAACTAATATCAACATTAAAAATATCTTCAAGTATATTATTCTGGAGAACTCTGTTCACAGTGTTCAAAGACGGGGTCACACAGCACTGGAGTTTACTTCCCACTTTTTCATCTTGCAACGACAGTGTAAACTTGTACTTACAGCTTATAGTGACCATGCCACAGTGTAAGAGAAGTTTCTGCCACTGTTATGAGTTTAATTCTTCTGCAAACTCAACATGCTTTTCACAAATATTATGAACAATGACTCAGCCGTCGATGGCAAACTTAAAGGTCAAATGTACTACATTGATCAATAGATGTTCACTGTGCAATTTTTCCATCAAAATATTCCCTGGTTCAATCAAACCCGCTAATAATTCAGCATTTGCTTGTCACAAGAGCTTAAAAGATCATTACACAGAATGCGTTCATACAAACCATGTCCACCAACTGAAGTCCTCCCTTATGTCTAGCATTGGTTCTCAGGACAAGTCTCTACTTTTACGCAGAGATCAGCTTTCCCTTCATCAACTCAAAAAATGTTATGCAAAATATGCAAAAACTGGATGATAGCCAATGTCTTTAAGTGGTGTGCTGGACATCTAATGATCCAATTGCTGACCTTTTCATCTTAGAACAAAAATGGTCTCTCTGTAATATGAGCAAAACAAATGCCACAAATTGGCATTATTACAATGATTAATACACATATAGATACACACATTCGGTTTTTTCACGACAAGATTTCTCTGTGTTGGAGTGTGTCTAGAGTTAAGACTTGATCCCGTTTACTGTTTCTGCATCTATTGCTAGGAAGGAGATTGAGTAAGAAGAATAGAGGTAGCTGGTACTCCATTTCTATTTACCCAATATCAGCTACTTGCTGATCTACTAAGTAGTGATCAGTACTTCCTTTTCTAAAGGAAACACAGTGGGAGCTCTTAATTGTAAGGCTTGCCGCCCTTAAACATGAGGCTATGGTTACATTCACATGAGGAATTCCTTATGATTCATATCCACTTTTAAATCCTGCCTAGTTTCTCCATGAAGTGAGTTTCTCTTTAAATTATATGATACTCATGGAATTAATAATATGTTGTATTAACATCAAGTCTTTCATCAAGGAAATTTCAAAGGGCTTTTTTTATTTTTTGACACACACTATGGTTATGAAGTGTAGCTGCCAATTGTTTTTACGATTAATACCAAACTGAGGAAACACTGAGAAAAGCAAAGTGTAATTTGGGGGAACATTTCAAACACATAGCATTTAATCTTATTTAATTCTCTTATCTCTTTAGAGTTTGTGATAAATTAAAAGGAAATGTACTTCCACTTAACAGTGAGCTGGCTTTGTAACATCTGTTTCTTTTAAATTGGACTTTAACATAAAATAGCTTGTCTTTATTTTTCAAATATATTGTAGGGAATATTCTCTCTCAGACTTAGGTTCCCTCAGTAAAAATTTCATATATTAATATATGCAAATATATTCTACATTGGCCTTTTAATCCTCTTGGGCAATTACTAAAGTAATTCATAGACCTGTTCTTACCAGTGAGGAGGGATAAATTAAATTTGTCAGGACACAAAAGAAGCATTAGATAAATTATGTTCCATCAATCTAAAAGATAACTAATTCTATAGAAATGAAGCTGTTTATGACTTAACTCTTGGATTAAGTTTATATTGGATTTTGAGGGTGCTAATGAATCCACTGTTTAGCCAGCTCTTATTTAGTGCAGCACACTTTAAAATTCCTTGCTACTCTGCTCACGCGTTATCATAGGGATGGAGAAACTAAATTGGTTTTCCACATGTGACTAGAAATCTAAGATCCAATCATGTTTTAAAATTCTTTTGTTTGTGATTTTAAAACACCTCTGCAAGAAGCAGCATATAGGAACTAATAAAATCAAGATGTGCTTTGTCGCATAAGTGTTGCCTTTGCCACTTATCGTGACACTATATTAACCTGACCCTTCACTGTCTTTAATTGTGAAATTCAGGCATGAATGAATACACTCCAACTCTTCATGGAATTCATTGTTCTTTCTGTTCCTGAAACATGTCCATGGTGTCTTCTATTGGTGAAGCAAACTAAGGCTTGACCATAACTTACCTCACTGCCACAGTCAGCAACACTGAATTAACTATTGGTACATTGCACAAAGGTGAAAATACCATCCAAAGTAATGGGCAAGAAAATGAATCCTCTTCCTTCTTCTGAAATTTAACCTGAGTAAATGAGAAGGACAGAAATGATGCAGGTCAAACTGTGGCTACTGTTATTTCCTTCTTTTTTTTTCCTTTTTTTTTTCTTTCTTTCTTTCTTCCTCTCAATACAGGGTTTCTCTATGTAGCCCTGGCTGTCCTGGAACTCACCCTGTAAACCAGGCTGGCCTTGAACTCAGAAATCCTGCCTCTGCCTCCCAAGTACTGGGATTAAAAGCACAAGCCACCACTGCCTGGCCCATTATTTCCTTCTGATTGTTATTGCAGGATTCAACATTGGCCTGCTGTTGATTATTTTATAGAGGGCCAGAATTATTAGATAAAATATTGGAAGATATATTGCTTATGTGGGTTGTTAAATGAGGAGGCTCATTTCAAACCTGAGTATAAATTTTATTATTATTATTATTATTATTATTATTATTATTATTATTACTATTACTACTACTACTACTGCTACTACTACTAGTAGTAATACTTTAACAAATGTAAAAGAAAGTTGTCCAGTCAATATTTTTTCTTTTTTTAAATATAAAACAAAGAAATCAAATATTTAGCTAGGTTTTGGTTTGGTTTCTGTCCATCTCTGCATCCGTACATGTGTGCATGTGTGTGTGTGTGTGTGTGTGTGTGTGTGTGTGTGTGTGTGTGTGTGTGTGTGTGTGTGTATGTCCGAGCACTCACTGAAAGGTGAAACATTATCAGGTCACATAACTTCAGAATACTGGTGAGAAAGGCTGCCTCCTAGAATAGAGCTTGTAAGTTGACAAGATGGACTGCTTGCTGCCATCTGGCTACATTTTCCATTACCTGGACAATGCTTCTTTCCACGATGTTTTGGAGCGTCAAGCAGAACAAGAATCCCAATAGGCAACTTTATGTAAGCAATGTAAGCAACTTTATATAAGCAACTTTATGTAAGCCTCTCTCTTTTTTTTTCTTTATTAGATGTTTTCTTTATTTACATGTCATACAATATCTCCTTCCCCAGGTTTCCCCTCCAAAAAAAACAAACAAAAACAAAAACAAAAAAACAAACAAACAAAAAAAAAGTAAACCCCTGTTCCCTCCCCACTCCCCCTGCTCAACACCCCACCCCCTCCTGCTTCCTGGCCCTGGCATTCCCCTACACTGGGGCATAGAACCTTCACAGGGCCAAGGCCCTCTCCTCCCACTGATGACCAACTTGACCATCCTCTGCTATACATAAGCTGCTGGAGCCATTAGTCCAACCATGTGTACTCTTTGGTTGGTTTAGTCCCTGGGAGCTCTGAGGGTACTAGTTAGTTCATATTGTTGTTCTTCCTAAGGGGCTGCAAACCCTTCAGCTCCTTGGGTCCTTTCTCTAGCTCCTTCATTGGGGAACCTGTACTCAGTTCAATGGATGGCTGTGAGTCTCTACATCTGTATTAGTCAGGTACTGTCAGAGCCTCTCAGGAGACAGCTATATCTGGCTCCTGTCATCCAGCACTTGCTAGTAATCCTCACTCTTAACAATATGGTAAGTTCTAGCACCCACCTGCTAGGGATGGAATAGGCAATGTGCCCACATGGATGGCAACATGGGTCATTTGCATGATGGACTTTACTCTGGAGTTAGCAGAGCTCGAGGATGTGAATACATAACCCACCCCTAATTGCACAGACTGAGTTTTAGGAAGAAATTGTCCTAGACTTCTGATCCCAGGAGTAACTACTGGGTTGGTATTAGTTATAGATAACCTATTCCTAGGAATAAGAAGAAAAGAACATCAAAAATTAAAGAACTATTCTTTCCTTCTTTTTTTCCTTACTTTTTTGAAAATTCAAACATAAGTTGTTTATTTTATATCATTTAACTCTTTCCTCTCCACCTTTAACTCCTGCTATGCCCACAAATAATTTCCTCTCAAATTATTCGCTTCCTCTTAATTATTGTTCTCTTTCTCTCCCTCCACCCTTTCTTCCCCCCCCCTCTCCGCCCATGTAAGCCTATTAAGTCCGTTTAGAGTTGCTCATTTGTATAAATATTTAGAAGCACTAGGCTCTTAACATATTTTAGTGCTTCTATTGTCCAATGTACTAAGGACACAGATGCCATACATAGGGAAAACTATTGTCTTCACATAGTTCACTGGGCTGGGAAATGCAGAATCCTGACCATATCCATGCACTATTTATAATATGAGAATTGTTAGATTTACATTCACCTGGAGACTGGCTTTGCTAGATTATTTTATTTTTGACTTGTAGCAAAAATACTTTTCAGAATTGTCTTGGCTGAAATATGCTTGGTCCAGGGAGTGGCATTATTTGGAGGTGTAGCCTTGTTGGAGTAGGTGTGTGACTGTGGGCCCTAATCCTAGCTGCCTGGAGGCCAGTATTCTGCTAGCAGCCTTCAGATGAAGATGCAGGACTCTCAACTCTTCTGCACCATGCCTGCCTGGATGCTGCCTTGTTCCTACTTTAATGATAATGGATTGAATCTCTGAACCTATAAGCCAGCCCCAATGAAATGTTGTCCTTATAAGAGTTGCCTTGTTCATGGTGTCTATTTACAGCAGTAAAACCTTAAGATAAGCATGTATCAAAGTATTAGAGATTTTTAAAAAATTCTCCTCACAGCTAAATATCACTTATATTAGACACTAAATCTCTAAACATATAGTTATAGAGTTTTAAAGCCCTTATAATATAGATTATCAGTCTTTGAATTCCATCAGGAACATGATGATTTCTGGTATGCCTTCTGAAGATTTCTTCAGCTGTTCTTTAGAAACCCTTTCTCACTTTCTTGAATACTAAATGTTTCTGTGAGAATAATATGACTTTGTGGCAAAGATAAAATTAGTTTTTATTCTCTTTCCTCCTACTCCTCTACCACCCCACAGTACTTCACAGTCCCCAGGGCCTGAACATTTGAAAAAGAGAATTCCTTAGTGATCTTGTTAGTACTTAGATGGATACATTTTTTTTTCTGCTTCTCCGAGTGAATAAAAATAAAAGCATTAAAAAATATATCTTTGAGTTCTTTGTGAAAGAAGTTCTAGCTGTTTCTTAAATGTTAAAGCATCAGGACAATTCATCCATAGTGATTAAAAAGAAAGTTTTAATGGACAAAGACACTTTGATTAACTCACCTATATTTGATGAGCCTGGTACCACAGTTGGTAGACACTCTGATTAGCTATAAAATTTTAGGAACTAATCTCTTAATAGGTTTACCACCTTCCCAGGATAATAAGCTCTTCTGAAATCTAATTTTGCATTTTTCCCCTAGGGGAGAAAAAAGGTATATAAATTAACAGAAAAAAAAGATGCTTTCTGCATATGCCCTGAAAATCCATTACAATGCTAGGAGAGCACTTTCAAATTGCAGGCAAATATAAAATAGCACTCTTTAAGTATACTCTGAAAAAGCCAAAGCAACTTATTTTTACAAGTATGTATCTGTATCAACTCCTAAATGCTCAGATATTATAGTAGGAAAACACATCTTTAAAACAATTATTGTTAAATCCAGGTAACATATTATTTTAAAAGAAAAGGTATGGTCTAAACTTAAAACCAGTTAGTTAATAAAGATGCCATCCATTCCTTCATACAATGTGAAGCCATCTGTATGCCATGGTTTAAAGTATACTTGCCATATTTAAAATAAGCAGTCTCCCCACTAAGGCAATGGTTCTTAAACCATTGATCACAAACCCTCTTGGGGGCAGGGTAGAGCAATTTCTTTTTAATAGGGATTGTCTAAGATCATTAGAAAACACAAATACTTATATTATGCTCCACAACAGTAGTAAAATTACAGTTGTGATGTAGCAAAGGAAATAATTTTATGTTTGATGGTCACCACAACCTGAGGTATTCTGTTAAAGGATCAGAATATTAGGAAGGATTGGAACCACTGGCCTGAAGGTACTAGCTTCATGTTGCAACCCAGTATCTTTGGCTTTAGAACTTGATAGAGAATCTTTCATTTTTATAGTCTTACTGTGGTTTATGATTAATTTAACACATTTGAGATTTCATAACTTCCACAATTTCTGATATAATTAGCTTTCAACATTATAATGTCTTGGCATTTTACTTATCTTTGTATCAAAGAGACGTGCAGCATCTCGTTTTACTGTTAATGACACTTTAAAACTTGTTCAAAAATGTGCATGTCATTTCTATGAGGGAAATTTTAATGTGTAAATGCTAAAAAGAAAATGTCTTCCTTAGGGATTCCTATCAGGACAGTTGGGGTGGAGAGATGGCTCAGTGGTTAGTAGCGCTTCCTCGCCTTAGGATTCAAGTTCAGTTTCTACTACACACATCAGGCACCCCATAAGGGGCTTCAGTACTTCTGTCCTTCATAGATATCTGCGCTCTGCACACCTAACTATAACCATACACATAACTAGAAAATAAAATAAACTATTAGCACTCACATGACTCTGGATTTTAGCATTAAACAAATATATTCTTTATGAGATATAAAGTGTTAATATTCTTTGAAATTCTTTCTACTTGAATACTAACTCAGATTTCACTGGTTAGTGTTGAAATGGAAAAAAAAGTAATTCAAATACTTATTCCTTTAATGAGTGATTCATGTGAGCAAAGGCATAGGTGATGACAATGTATAAAGTCTTACTGAAATAATGTTATATTATGGTGGAGTAAGGAATGAGAATTGGATATATAATAATTGCAAAGTGACCATTAACTTTGCTCTCATTGCCTAAGTGAAGTAGTTGGAGAACCATCCACAGTGACCAGCTCAAGGTTAAAAGGAGAATAAATGGCTTTTCAATTGCTGGTATCACGGCCATGACTGGCATTAGGATAAATGGCAGCAATCTCAATTTCATGGTCATTAGGAACCAGTAATTTTATAATCATTATTTTAACCTAGGACAATATATATAGACTTCATATTTTATTTAAATTATAAACATTTATTATATGCTTGTTGTAATTATTACTTGTAATAGTTCAGTTTGAATGGAAATCTCTGGTGGGACAATTGTATTTTTGATGGCTTATGAAATTAAAATACATGTTGGTTTGTTATCAATAAAATAAAGCATAAATAAAATAAGACACCCAACAAACACCTTATAAGTGATGTCTTTTTTCATATATAGAAAACTATATGGAATGCTCATGGTGTATAAGTGCTCAATAAATTATAATTACCACTATAGAGATAAAACATAGTTCAATTCTAAAACAGTTTCTCATTCCATTGGGAAGAAAGCAATATCATTGAATGGAACCTGAGTATGTGAAGAATTTAGACTTAGTGTAGAATTCTGAGGTTCCTGTGTTCTAAAGAGGAAAAGTGGAGCAGTTTTGTTCTAGACTCACAGAGGTCAGGCAGAGTGAGAGCAGGAAGCAAGTGTTCAGGACAGAAGAAACTCAACCCCAGGTGAGGGAATCATTTCTGTGGCCCATTTTCGATTTCTGAAGGCGTCTTCTTAGCTAAACCTCAGGACAAAAAAGTTGTTTCAGGAGACCAGACTTCTGTGCTGCAGAACTTCCTATATTTCTTCTTGACCTTATATTGGTCTTTGATCAAAATTTAGGGGAAATGTGGACACATTCCAATTTTAATATATGAGAATCTTCAAAAGTCCAGCTGGTACATATTAAATCCATTCTGATGCTATAATTTATTTTCTCAAGTAATATGTAGAGTCATTTCTCAGTATTTCAAGGAAGTTTGTTTTAAAAGGCTTTCAACTTGAATACCAAAATCCATGGATGGTTAAGTCCCTTATGTAAAATGACATGGTATTTACAAGACCTGTATCAATCCTCCTGTCCAGGAAAAATAATCTCTGGCTTACTTATAGAAATAAATACTATGAAATGCTATGTAAATAGCTGTTCACTGCTTAGAGAATAATGACAATAGCACAGGTCATTCATGTTCAGTACAGATGCAATGTTTTTCCAAAATGTCTCAGATTCCACACAATTCACAAGTACAAAACTTCATATACAACAGCCATAGTATAGCTATGTCTTTGTCTATATGTTTGTTAGGCACAGCCTAGCACAAATAGTCCATATGTTTGTGTCTACCAATAATTTTTCTTGATTTTGAGATTGCATTAAAGAAAAATACATTAAAATCCCTAGAAATTGTTGTAGACTCCAACTTGCTCTCCTTTTGTCAGTTTTTTTTTTTTTTTTTTTTTTTTTTTTTTTTTTTTTTTTTTTTTTTTTTACTTTTTCTGTTTTGGCTAGTCATCACAGAATGCATATCAGGAATTATGGCTTCCTAAGTTAGAGATGTAAATTGACGTCTAAATTTCTGTGGCTAAGAGCTAATGAGTGTCAAATAATTAAAAAAGAAAAATAGATTAGTTTATCTCTTCCACATTACTTTTTCCTAATTAATTTTTAAAAAGAATAAATATATGGGTGAAAGTCAATCTCATTTTATGTTTTTAAGACTGAAAGTTTAACGTGAAAATTCAATATTTGTTGTTAAGTAACCTTTAAAAATCATTTTTGACTGACCACAGTAATCATATGTATTTGTAAGGCACAATGTGATGTGTAGATTCATACATCTAGACATCCATATTTATATATCTGTTGCATAATGAAAAAGCCTAGTAGCCAGCATATTACCTTAATATTTGTTTGTTCTGTAGAAGACATTTGAATCCTCTCTGTGCTGGTTTGAAAAGGCAATGTTTATTTTCCTTCTCACCCTACTGTGCAACATGAATTTATTCCTGGTATTTTACTGTAACATTGTATCTCTTGATAGACCTCTCTGGTCATTCCTCCCATCTATTTTCCCTATCATCTGGTCGCCTCAGTTCTACCTTCAACTGCTTTGAGGTGAGCATTGTGTGGATTATACATGAAAGTGCCTGGCTCCCTTTCTGTACCTGCATTGTTTCACTTAACACAGTGATGTCTATACACATCCATTTGTGCCAGGGAAAATGATTCCAACCCTTTACAAGCTGTGACTCTTTTCCTTTGTCTACTCATCCACTGTTGGCTTTGTCTACTCATCCACTGTTGGACCTTTAGGCTGATACGTTACTTATATGTTACCAATAGTGCCGGGATGCATTTGGCAGCCACATTGTTTATGTTTGTTTTGAGTAAGTAGCCACTAATAAAATTGCTGATCATACATTAGTTTGTTTGCTTATTTATTTTGAGAAACCTTCACGCTATCAACAGGTATGGAGATACACCAATGTGTTTTTGAAATTTTCTAAAAATACGCCTGTTTGTGGTTATTTATCACTTTGAAAAGATTTTTATTTCATTACCTCAAATCTTTACCATAAAATAATCTGATGAATAATCTTTAAATATGTATGTTAATTTCTTTTCTGTCATGACATTACTAATTTAATTCAGAATGTAAATCAATACCTTTAGTGAAATGGTCCAATTGGTAGCATTGACAATTATAATAATGATAGTAATTTCCTCTGTTTAGATGTAGAGTTCAATGTAACAAATGAAGCATACTACTGGGTTTAAAATGTTGATAAATTCTATCATAAAGTAAACTATATAGAAATAATTTCTTAATTATGTGCTTACTGACTTTAAACACAGGAGACAAAGTTTAATGAATGAAATTCATGAATGACTGAAGGCTGCCCATTGGTTTTATTTGTACATATGAAGAAACTTACAAAAATGTTTTTGTTACAGTATTTGTGAACATAAAATTAATCCTTCAGAAATGATTTTCAGCATTTTGTTGAGTTGAAGTTTCAGTAAAACTTGAGAATTTTTTATTATCTAGTACATCAATTTTTGGACTTTATATATTTGATTATTGGCTTCTGATTATGGATTATGACTTATATCCAAAGTCATATAAAGGCATTTTTTATCTCAAAATACTGTAATTTCTGACTTGTAGGAAATTGTCAGTTATTCATTATCTACTTAGCAGTATGTAAAGGCCGCTTAATATATACAAGAACTGCATTAGTCAATGAAAATAAAGTTGATGAGATTAATAATACTCTTAAGGGAATAAGAAGTAAACAAACAAAAGTCCCTAACCATTGTGTGAAATGAGCAACCAACATATCAAGAAAAATAAAAAGACCAGAAGTGGAGCCCCCCCCCCTTTTCCATGCCTCAATAACAATACCTGAGACTGGAGAAATAAATAAACCTTCTCCATGCCCCAATAAGAACGCCTAAGATGGGAGAAGTAAACAAACTTTGATCAGCCTCAAGTTGAAGAACAAGTTGTCTACTGTCCATTCTAGAGTTGCACATTTGAGCTTTCCTAGCTTGTTTTTATGTTGCTAGAGTGGGTTGGAAGATGCGTTCTGAGAAAATAAACTCAAGCTGTACATTCTCAAAGGCTGAAAAGAAATGCCCCTGGACAGAGACTGTATCTCAGGAGCACCAGACTGGAAACTTTCCGCTAAAAGTAAAAGTTGGTGTCGTTCCTGGCAAACTTCAAAGGGTGGGGCATCTGCCTTTTATCTCCAAAATGCCCTGGGGAAGATGTTAGCAAAGAGTACAAGCCCTGCCATCTCCAGTTACTAATCAAGTTCTATTCATGCTAATAAGTTTCACTTAAAAGCAGAGCAAGTTAAGTCAATTCACTCTCCCAGTAAATCACCTCCATCAGATAATCAAATTGGTTTTCTTCTTAATTATCTATGCCTTTTGTGTGTGTGTGTGTGTGAGAGAGAGAGAGAGAGAGAGAGAGAGACAGAGACAGAGACAGAGACAGAGACAGACAGAGAGACAGAGAGACAGAGAGACAGAGAGAGAGAGAGACAGAGACAGAGACAGAGACAGAGACAGAGTCAGAGACAGAGAGAGTTGTTTTCATGTTGTGGAGGTTGGATGTGAGTTCTCTTCAGGGTCCTAGTCCTGTAGGCATTGGTGAAGCTGTTTGGTTGAAAGAACAGAAATGGTTGTGAGCATGCAAACAAGAAAGGAAGAGAAAGGTCGAGGAGAGAGCAGCCAAGGCGAAAGACATTTCTCTTAGTGCCTATGTTATTTTTAACCTTTTCAGGAATATGCACTATAGGTTGTTTTGTTTGAGTTAATGTGAAATAGCAAGGTCTGGGTTTTGACTTGGCTCTGTGCCTAAATCATATTCATTTGATTATGAACAAGAGTGCAAATATCATTGGAACATTTGGAAAAGGTTCATGACACTCTGACCAGACAAAATGGAAAGGAATCTTTACGCTCACATATCACAGTCTTTTGTAAGTTTTTAAAGTTTTCCCTTAACTCTGAGCTAGGTACTCAACTGGTTTTCTGTTTATACATATCTTAGCAAACCCAGTTAACTAAAAGATCCCAGAGTATTGCTACCATGGCTGACATTTCCCATAGACTAAACTATGAGGAAGTACTGATGGGAAGAAAGCAAGGCCACCCAATTCATTATGTATAGCTCATTAATTCCCTGTCAACTTCCCTTTGCCTTTAATCAATTGAAGGAAAAACGCCTTACAGATATTTAGGAAGAAACCCACAGGCCGGCAGTAGTTCTTCAGCACTGTGTGAAGATTCTTTTAAAAGTACAGCTGACCTCAACTCTGCATCTTCACCTTGCTGCCTCCCATACATCCTGTAATCAATAAGAGGAATGCTATTCCACCCCCTCAAAGCTCACCTCCTCCTGTCTGATCTTCACAAACAACAGTTAGTCATCTCTCAAACATGTTCCCTTCTCAATACACTCCAATCTTTTCTATACATTTCATAGAGGAAAGACTTAGCACATCTCATTAGTGAAATATGCCTGTAAAATAATGAACGAAGCAACTTAGTCATTTTAAAAGTCTAGTTGTTCTGAAATGTCTACGTGAATGCTCTATTGTTTCCAAGGGCTTGCCCTGAGGGAGGATGCATTTATTCAGTGGGAGGTTGTTTCTGCTATTGCCTTTGGATTAATACAGTTTAGGATTTATTTTCAAGAATTAAAACAATATTAACAAACCATGCTTAATATCACCATTATGTGTTTTTTTTTCTGTGTGTGTTTGTGAATATCTTGGGGAGGATGATAAAAATATTAAGTAGGTTGATGCTGAATTTAATACTGCTTATGATTGTATACTATTATATGATGTTAGAATCCAGCTGGAACTGATCTCTCTTGGGGTTTGTATCTTGTTCTGTTTCATAGATATATGTGTGAGCCATCAGGGAACATTTTCCTCTTAGAGATTCTTTGTCTTAAGTAGAATAAACTTAAATGTTTTATTAAAAATATATTGAAGTGTTGCAAGATGCTAGGCAACTAAATTATCATACATTAATGAAAATATTTTCTATCTGTTGCTTAGCATAGTCAAAGAAGGTGGGGAGAATAAGAAATATTTCAAAGAAGACAGATTGTTTTTTTCAGTGATTCTGGGGGGAAAATGAACAAATTATGCCCTCATATTGGAAGAGACATCCAATGTATCAGAATATTGTTAAGCCAGACCAGTATCTCTCACCTGTAACTCCACTTGGGAGGCCACAGCAGAACTGCTGTGAATTCCAGAGCAGCTTGAGCTCCTACTGTGAGGCCCGGTTTGAAAACACACAAAAACATCAAATATATCATTATGTAAAGGAGACACTGCAGCTTAATACAAGTGGCTTCTTTTCATTTTAAAATACTTTTTATTCCTTTTCTCAGTGTAGCATCCTCAATATCACACATAAAATTAGAATGCTTTATGTACTATTTAGAAAATGAAATTAAAATCTATCCATTTATTTACCAGTTTGCATATGAGGGCAAGCACATTCAAAAAGTATTTTTTAATAACTGTGTTTCTACCTCAGCAAGTTTTCAAATCCCAGAAGGCTTTTCTCTTGGCTCTTCATTTCTACTGTATGAAAAACATACTTTCCAATAGACAGAGGTCTGAATGAAGTGGGTTGTTCAAGTGAGCTTCCTAAAAGCTGGAAAATATGGAGAAACATTGGTTTAAAATGTAGCTATTGAACAACAACAGGTCTACAATAGGATCTAATTATTCATTAATAAAAAAATCTATCTAGAGTTTTAAAAGTATAATAAATAAAATGGTACCTAATAAGTACAGCTGCTTTTGAAATGATGGTAAGCCCAGGGTACACACGCTTCTGTCTTAAATGTTTGGCCACTCCATCACAAAAGCTCTTTTCTGTTTCAAAGGCAGAGGCAGGCTTCCAATGGGTTTGTTCATAATCCTTACTTGCAAATCAGGCCAGTTATAGTTTTCATTCTTTGAACTAAATTAAAAACTCTTCCTTTCATGGTATTGAAGAGATAAATCAAATATTCCTGTAACACCAGCTTTCTTTCAGTCCATATTGAGGTTTAAGGACTGCTGTCAGAATACCAACAATGCAGACCATCAAGAAAACCTAGATAATTTTCATAACACAGTCTCAGTGCTAGGCCCATGTGATATCTTTCAAACCAAAAAAAAAAAAAAAAAAAAATTACCTTCAGTTTCTGAAAGTACCTTTTAAAGATTTGACAGAATAGCATGAAAAATCTGCCGTATAGTATGAAGCTTCACGTTTTTTAGGTTTCAAAATAGAAGGGGTTGTGCATTTCACTCATTTTATTTGTTATGAAACATAGTGATTACTTCTATTAATGTGCAAAAATATTGACCAAATATAAAGGTGATGCACAAAGAGCTCAAAAGTCACCTTGTCCCTCCCACTTTCTCCCCAAATCCTTTGATTCTGAAAAGAAAATAATGTCCCCAATTAAACCAAAACACCTGATAAGTTACTTAAGTTTAAATATAACTGTACAAAGCACTTGTGTCCTGGGTTCTTTATCTCCTACCTCTGGTATCATGTTTAAGATAAGAAACCTCCTATCCAAGCAATCCCTCCTGTAGATTTAAGGCATCATAAATTTTGATGCCAATGTGCATTCCTTCAATAAATATGAAGTTATTTTTCATTTGGAAATATCCAAAGTTTCCTTTGAAAGAAATCCCATACATGTCTGTCTATGATCATACAAATGTGTAGTGACTTTCTACATCCCATGTACATACAGGAGACAATCACCAATTTAAATGATATATAATGTATGCGCTATTGATCTAAATGAATGTCTCTTCCTAATGTCGCCTGTAGGCTCTACGATTAAGTCTCAAATATCCTCAGCCTGATTGTATCATTATGTGCTCAAAGAGTAATAACTACAAAAGAAATAGAAAAAAATCACATTGAGATCATCAATGGAATCCAGCCATCATGTATTTTCTGATTATTCCGGTCCTGTGAATGTTGATTAACTAACGTGCACAGGCTATTTTCTCTTTCAAATCTACAAAGGTTATCTAATAGGGCAATGCTTTAAAAAAAAATACTTTCAGTGCAAAAGAGTGTTTTAGAATTTTAAGGAGACTATCCTTTTTAAAGACAAGTTACCACCTGTAGGGAGAGTTACATTCATGCTTGTGTTTTTTGTTAATATATTTGTGAAAACTTTAGTGTGTTTTTGAAAACTTCACTTTTGCTAACAAATAATGCTGGTATTTGTCAATAGAAGGTCCAATACTCCTTCTGGCTATCTCTACATTAAAAAAGAAGGCGAAAGGGTTGCAAGGCTGCAATCTCTCTGCTCTTTTCAGTGTCCTAAGAAATATGTCAAATATATGAAGAAGAAGATGCTAGATGTTTGGTATCTCTGTTAATTATATGTTTTAAATTCAAGTTCTGTATTTAAATCCTTATCTCTAATTTTCCACAACTGTGTTTTTAAGACATGAAGTCTTTTAATAAAAAACACTGCTCCAACCAACAAAACAAAACAAAAATATATAACAATAATTATAGAAAAAGAGGATATGAATTTGAACAAGAGTGGGGGTAGGGTGGCTGTACCTGAGAGGATTTGGGGAGAGGGATGGGAAGAGTAAATTTATGTAATTATATTATAATCTCAAAAACTTTTAAAACAAACAAAGAAATGAAGTTAGGATTGTGGTCTAAGTGTATGGTATCCTAATTTTAAAAAAAAAATAGTTCTTAGTTATCATGTTTATTGGAAGCTAACAGAATTATGACCATAAAAGTCATAAAATCATTTCATTTCTACTTAATGTCTTCCCTTGATCAACTTAATGTAATTTTCACATATAGATTTTTACCATAATTACACCATTTATAAAACCCTAGAGATACACATTTCTAAAAAGACAAGAAAGGATAAAGGGCGTGAGAAGGAGCAAAGTCTGTAATGTACAGACTTGAAAGTGTCACAGTGAAGTCCATTGTTTGAATTGTTAAAGTGATAGGAGCAATAAAGTGTGGAATGAAACAGTGTCATCGGCTTATTTGTGCCTTTTTAGAATACCTTTAAACTAACAAAAAAAAAATACAATCTCCTATATAAATAAAAAGGTCCCGTGCATTTTTTTTCATATCTAGCAAAAGCCTTAATCTTCTAAATCCTTCCCCACTGACTGCACTATAGTATCTTGTCTCTTCAAGTGATGTGGACCTTTAGTCAATTCCAACTTCGAATGATAAGTAACCATGGCTTCATCCTGTTTTCCACATGACATCAATGGGTCTCCCAGAGAGCTCTCCCATAGATAGAGCTGGAGTTTCTAGAAGAGAGTTAATGACAGGAATCCAGTATAGACTCTCCATTAAGACTAGAAGCTGCCAGGTCTCTGGGGTGGACAAGATGAGATTTCTTATCTTTGTGATTTTATGCCCTTCCCCCAAGAAGTTATGCTTCTGCAAGCTAGCAGGGAATTCATCTCTGGACCAGAGGGTGACAGAACCCCTTTGATGATGAGCGCCCTCAGACACAGCAGGCAGGCTCTTGCTATTCATCCTGCTGCACAGCTGTGGCAATGGCCTTGTGTTAAAAATGGGGGAGGGCTACAGTTTAGGTGAAAGGGAAGACAGTTGGAGAGAGGGAAGTGCTTTAGATTCTGGATTTCTTTCCTCTTGGAAGCCCTGAGATTTAAGATTGAACCTCTGTGTTACTGAAACCTCATGCTTATAATGTTGTTTCTTCTCTCTCTCTCTGCAAGTTCACATTGAACAAACTCCCAATGGCCATAGTTCATGCTCCAAAACATTTATTTAGTACATAAGACTATCTTTGACTAAGCACAGGGTCCCCAGTAAAGAAGCTAGAGAAAGAACCCAAGGAGCTGAAGGGTTTGCAGCCCCTTAGGACAAACAACAATATGAACTGACTAGCACCCTCAGAGCTCCCAGGGACTAAACCACCAACCAAAGAGTACACATGGTGGGACTCATGGCTCCAGCAGCTTATGTATAGCAGAGGATGGCCTAGTCGGTCATCAAAGGCAGGAGAGGCCCTTGGCCCTGTGAAGGTTCTATGCCCCAGTGTAGGGGAATGCTAGGGGCAGGAAGTAGGAGAGGGTGGGTTGGTGAGCAGGGGGAGAGGGGAGGCATCAGGTTTTTTTTTTTTTTCCAGAGGGGAAACTGGGAAAGAAGATATCATATGACGTGTAAATAAAGAAAATATCTAATAAAAAATGTCTATTAAAAGAAGACTTTCTTCATGCTTCCTTGGTGTTAGTAGGTTCATCAATAGCTGCTCTGTCTGTCTGCCTGCCTGCCTTGTCTTTATGCTGTCTTTCTATCTGCCTCTCTCTCTCTGTC
>NW_022196894.1:49901375-49962955 GCF_008632895.1 Mastomys coucha | reverse complement strand
TCTCTCTCTTTTTTTCTCTCATAAAATTCTATGCTACATAAAATAGCTCCTTGACCATTTACCATTTTCATTAGTCTTTCATGCTCTCCCAGAGCATCAATTTGAAAAATTTCTTCAACTGTTTGAGAACTTGAGAATGGAATGTTTGCCCATGTAAGACATGTTCTGTTCAAATCTGGAAAAGTATGCAGGCATGTTCTCCAGACATGTTTTGAATGCCCTGAAAGAGAATCTATGGCTGATGGCTATTTTCAGCCAGGCAGAACTAAAAGCACATGAGGAGTTAACTCAAGTGTATAAATGAATATGCTAATCAGTGCATAATTTATCTCTGAAGAAACATATTTATTGTGTCCCCTATTTGATTAGATGGCTTCAATGTTCAATTAATCAGTTGCCTTTCAATATCATTCCTGTGCAGCTTAATTAATCTGTTGCTCTGCAACCCTATTCATCCTCGCAGCAGTTTCTTGCCCGGCTTCAAATGACAAAACCGAGGAACTGTGCCACAAAAAGACTTTATGTCAATGTCAGGTGAAGGTTGATAAGTAGTTGGCTTCCTTTTTCTTCATCAGGTTAATCAAACCAATCAGCCTTATAGGACTTACATTTGTCAGAAAATTGTAGTGGGTTGAAACTAATGAGAAATAGAAGAGACAAAGCGGCGATAGAATGTTGGCTCTGCCTGGATAGCTCAAGGCAGTATACAACTTTTTATTACACAGAGTGTTTTCCCCTGATTTTCCAGATGAGGAATTTAAAACATACCACTGATTGGACGGAGACCAATTTGTGACCCTGCACTCATTAGCGAGTGAAGTGTGATACAAATCCATGTCTCTGAAGAAACCTGTGATCTATGTGTTTAGTGCCTTCTGGAAACCATTTAATCCTCCCCTAATGCCATCAGTAGTTGCAGAACAAATTCTATGAATGCTTGGCTCCTTGTAGGTTATCTGAATATGAAATAGCTACCTATAATAACAGGAATTTAAATCACAGCTTTATTAGCTCCTGATATCCTGGTTTAAGGCTGTTACATTCAGCTATTAAAATAAAGACCAAAGTCCGCAACAACAACAGAAACACAAAGGGATGATGATGATGTTCATGCACACTAACTCAGTGTAAAGTGCTACTTATGAGACTTATAATAGGTATATTGAGATTTTTTCCAAAGTTTCATCTATATAAAGAAATAGTTACTAGAGATAATAGTTTAAAATATGAAAATCCAATGCAAAAATTGTCGAATTACAAACAAGCATGTATACATGCAGTGGGATGGAGGGCTTACAGTGTTACAAACTATCAACAAGATGCAAACTGTCACTATGATTATATTTACTAAATTGAACTTTAAAAATAATTTCAGTATGTTAGGTACAATCTTTCTTTGTAACATATTCTATGTATTTCTGACATAAGCATTATCACACATTTTTAATGATTGTTTATTCAAACTTGAATAAGAGCTATCAAGCTAATGTGTACAAGTTTCCTGGACTTCTTTCTCTATTTTCCCTGTGTTTCTACAGGAAACTAGGACATATATTATGTAAAATTGAAAAGACATTGTGTGGGATAAGATGATTTTGTGGAATAGGATATATGATAAGATATTTGATAAGATAGTTTGGGAAAAAGCACATATGACCAGTAGCCCAGTAAATAGGATAGTGTGATGGACTGCAAATCTTTGTACTCAAAGATGTAGAAATCAGAACTGGTGCTCTTCTCACATCTTCTCACACTTGCACACTGTCCATTCTTTCTGGATTGCTCCCCACCCTACCCCAGTGCTCACCACTCAGAAATTCCTCATGCTCTTCTGAAAGACACCAGGAGCTTCTTCTTTGCCATCAGACTGACTGAGTCATGTCAGTATAACCAAACTCACATCTCATATCAGGAACATTTGTTGAATCATTTTGAAATTTTAATGACAGCAGCTATATGACATCTATTTATATATTTCCAAAACCTGGTAGAATTTTAGGAAAATCACAGTTAAACAATACACATTACTTGATTGAGTGAAAGGATACTAGTAAAATGTAGAAGAAACCTGCTAGACATACTTATTATAAATATAGAAACAAATATCTTAGAGCTAACTTATAAACTTTTTGTACACTGAATTTTCACACACATTTACTTACATGCACACATACGCACACATGCACACACACATGTAAGCACATGCACATGGGCATACACATTTATTTGAACCTGCACTGTGTCTTCTTAAAGACTTCAATCCATTTGAAGAGATTGTAGATCATCACTAAGTCTAAGAAGCTATTTCAACACAACACAAAATCTATGTTAGTACATAAAGCTTAAAATTTCTTTAAACTCTGATAATTTTATGTTATTCCCTAAGTACAAAACATGCATTTTACCTGTGATACTGGCTAAATCACTGACTTTTGTTTTTAAAAAAGCCAGCCAAGTACTGTACCCTTATGTGCGCCAAGGCTAGATGCTATTCCAGTAAGTACATATATAAAAATGCCACTAAGCATGCCAAAAATAAGGATTGCCTTAGATGGTTGTTTTGGTTTTGTATTTTGGGATCAGATTTTGCTTTGGGAGATTAATCCATCATCTTTCATGTATGTTTTCTGAATAATTATGTACTCAGCATTTTAGTTTCCAATTCAGATTAGATGTGCAAAGTATAGCTTATTTTAAATTTACCTAAATTAAAATAAGAACTATCGACCATTGGTCCCTAAGGTTCTTCTGATGAATGTATGATAAAGTGGATACTGGACATGATTTTTTCCCTGCATCCATGAAAGTCAGCACTACCTGTTCACAGATCTCAGAAATTCTTTCATTTTGAGTCCTCTCATGTCTTCTCATTCAGCTATCCAACAATCTACATTTTACTACTGAAATAGCACTGCTGTGAGATATTCAACTGTCTCTCTATCTGGAGATCATATCGCCTCTCAGAGAATATTGTTCAGATAGACATTCTTTCTCGACTTACATACTATTAAACCATGGTGCTTTTAAGTTACCTAGGAGACTGGTCAGAATGGGTATCATCTTGCTCATCTGATGTCAGTGATGAACAGCAGATATAAACTGAATGATGTCCACTGAAGAGATTACTGTATGACTCACTGCTTGCTCTACATCAGTAACTAGACGATGCTCCAGGCCACAGTGGTGGTTAGTGGTAAAACTGTTTCTTAGTTTACTTTATAGCTCTATCTTAAGCTACAGGAGAGAGACGGTTACCTCTCCTGTGCTATATTTTGTTTTGTAAGTGTTCTATGTATAATAAGGACTCAGTTTGTAATCTCTGAGTATTGAAAAGCACATCACAAATTTTCCTGTACTGTGTTTGAAAGTAAAAAAAAAAAAAGTGTCTATATTGTTTGATTATTAAGAGCTACGCAGAAAGAATAGGTTAACTTCGTAGGAAAGTTTCTCCTCTTAGATGTTCTTCTCTGGCTTATACAACACTCTAATTGATCACTGGGCTTAGGCAAAAAAGAACAGCAACTTGTGGGGTGAAAGCTTGCCAGGAAGAAATGTCATAGGCATATTTTAATGGTTTTTTTTTTTTTTTTGATAGCGGGAAGGTTCACAAGAAATGCTTCACAACATAACATAAGAAGCATCCTGGGAAAGAGGAGGCAGATTCAAAACAGCATGGGAGGGGAGCAGTCAATTGAGATAACTTTGACAGACAGTGGTGGGCACTCTCTATGCCACGACTAATTGAGAATTGATTGGGCATGCAGAAAGGTTATGTTTTATTAAGGGAAACCTTTTTCCCTTTTGTCGTTATGAAATCCGCTCCTTTATAGATGTTATTCCCTTCCCATACTAAACCCTCATTAATTTATAATTTACCACATGGGTTTAAAAGTGCTGCGCAGATTTCCTGTTTCTCTCACATGTCCTGCCTCTAATAGAGAAAGTCAAGTAGGATACAGGTCAAAATGCTTCTTGTTCTGAGGGCTACATGCCAGACATGCTGGTGCCAAAACTCTTCCCCAACCGTCTTTAGATGTTGTAAAATGTTTTGAAATGCCATTCTGCAGGCTCCGCGGATGTGAGTTGGGCTGTGCATTCCTTTCACTATTGACTGTAAATTGACAAGAGTTTCCAGCATCTGGAGTCAAAGAGAAACAGCTTCCTGGGGAATCTGTGTTAAATTTGAGGACAATAATCCTCGTTGCAGGGGTGAGGGGTAGTGTCACAATTTTATCAGGTGCAGATTCTGGGATCAGAGGCAATAGAAAGGGAGTACAGGAAACAAACACCCTTTCCTCTCATGGCTCTTCCCACTGGCAGTAGACCTGACCGAACCTGGGAAATGATCAGTTATAGATATGTAGAAATAGGAGTCAGATGGCTCTGTCCAACAAAACAGAAAGAAATTCAACATACATGTGCTTTGAATTCTATTTTGATGGTATAAAGGAAATGGGAGTCAACAATGTAAAAATTTTATTATTCTCAAATATAAAATGCCTAAGAAAAATATAGGCACAGTTCTAAGATCTTTGGAGAGATCTATAATATATTTGGAATGTGTATTGTATGCGTGTTTGTACATATGTCTGTATGTGAGCATGTGTCTGTGTTTGCATGTTGTTGCATGTGTGCATAAGTGTGTATTTTTCATTTAAAAATACATTCTTTTTATATACATTATATCCTGATTATACTTATCCCTTCCTCTACTCCATCCAGTTCCTCCCTGCCTTCCCTCCCCTCCAGGTCCACTTTCTTTCTGTCTCATTGGAAAAGATCAGGTTTCTAAGACATAAAAAACAGACATGACAATATAAATATAGTAAGATGAAGCAAAAATTTTCCTATTAAAATTGGACACAGCAACAGAACAAGAGGAAAAGTGTTCTAAGAGCAGGGAAAAATAGTCAGAGGCTCACTTGTTCTCATAGTCAGGAGTCACAAAAAATACTAAGCTGGGTAGCTATAATATAAACACAGAGGACCTCATGTAAACCCATATCGGCCCTCTGTGAGCCTTTATGCAGCTTGTTTAGTTGATTCAGAGATTCATGTTTCCTGGTGTCCTCCATACTCTCTGACCCTAGCAATCTTTTTCCTCCTCTTCCACAGGATTTCAAGAGCACTGAGGAGAGGGATTTGAGGGGAGAGATTTGATAGAGTCTTTGATAGAGTCTCCCAATTTAGTCTCCCTCCCCCTCCCTCCCTCCCTCCTTTCCTCCTTCCCTCCCTCTGTCTCTCTGTCTCTCTGTCTCTCTGTCTCTGTCTCTGTCTCTGTCTCTGTCTCTCTCTCTCTCTCTCTCTCTCTCTCTCTCTCTGTGTGTGTGTGTGTGTGTGTGTGTGTGTGTGTGTGTGTGTGTGTAAATTCTGTCTGTGGGTCTCTGGAAGTTGTTCCATATGCTACAACAGGAATTCTCTCTGATAATGACTGAATAAGGTACTGATCTGTGAGTGCAGCACAATATCATTAGGAATCATTTTATTGGTTTTTATTGACTTTTTAACACTAGTATTATTATTTTTACCCTAAGTCTCTGGGCTATCGAGTCTCTTGTTCCTGGCTACTTAAACAGTATCAGTTGTGGGTTCCTTCTGGTGGAATGGACTTTAAGTCAAATAAGACATTGGTTGGCTACTTCCACAAGTTCTGTGCCACCATTGCCCTAGCTTATTTTTAAGGCAGGACAACTTGCAAGTCAAAGGTTTTGTGCTAGATTGGGATCCATGTTTCTCTTTTGGTAGCCTACAGAGTACTTTCCTGCACCATAGACACTAGAACTTAGTGGAGAGTGTTCCATGCAGGCACCAACTTGACCTTACCGTGTTCAGTGAGTTGTATGGATCTTGTCCTAAGCAATTCGGCCTCATTGTCAGTTTATGTAGAACAACCCTTGGTCTTAAGCTTAGCTTGGGTTGTTTGCGGATTTCCATGGGACCCTCTTGGAACTCAATTAAATGCAACCTAGTCCATTCACTAAAAGCCTTCCTGCGTTATGAGATTGACAGTTGAGATTCTGTATTCCTTGTTACTAGGAATCTTTATTAAAATCACCTTCAGAGACTCCAGGAGATTTCCATGCCATTAGCTTTACACACTGCAAACCCAAATGCTTCTCCACTCCTGCCCTCACTTCCATCTGTCTCTCTGGGCACTCATTCACCATCCATCTCCCCCTACCTGTTCCCTCTCACTCGCACCCCAATCTATTCTCTATCAGCTTCCCAGGGAGATTCATAGATGACCCCTAAGAGCCTCCCTCTTTACCTCATCTCTCTGGATCTAAGGACTTTATCTTTGGTTGTCATTCACTTAACAGTTAATCTCCACTAATACATGAATTCATGCCACATTTGTCTTTCTGTGTCTATGTCACTTCACTCAGGATGTTATTTTGTTTTACTTCTATCCATTTGCCTGAAAATTTCATGATGTCACTTTTTTTAACAGCTGGATAATACTCCATTGTGTAAAAGTACCACATTTTCTTTATCCATTCTTCTGCTAGAGACATCTAGGATTTTCCCAGTTTCTGGTTATTATTAATAAAGCCTCAATGGACATAACTGTGCAAGTGTCCTTGTGGTAAGATGGACGGTCCTTTGGGTATATGGCCAAGAATGGTATAGCCGAGTCTTAAGATATGTACCTGTATATGTAGAGATTGGTACATTAGTATGATATATTATGAACAATTAAATCTCACATCTATACAGAGTGCAAAGGGATAACATAAATAAGTGAAGCCAGATGTTGAAAGATAAGGAAGTCTCCAGATAAATACTACAGCAACTATCCAATTCAGATTCATAATTGACAAATAAAACATGCTTTGTGAATCTTAACCTTGAGTGTTGTTGTTGTAGTTGTTGTTGTTGTTTTCTAGGAAAAACTACAAAAATACTGTTTCTTAAAAAAACTCATGTGAATATTTTAATTGATTAAGAATTATGATTGTATGATGATCAAAAAAATATACATTTAATATAATTTTTTTGCAGGCTGATAAAACCACTTGGTTGTAGTGTTTAAAAGGTTTACAATATGTTAAGTAATTCAACATAGGCCATCATGTCATTTGATGCCAAATGAAATGAAATGAAAGTCATTGGATGAACTTGTAAGTGTGCAGGACTAGAGAGACAATCAGCAGGGGCAGAGGTTTAGCCCAAGTTCCAAGGAGAAGTGGGGATTTCCCTGAAACTTGAAGGTCAGGTTCTTATCAGCTGGAATAAACAAAGAAACTAGTAATAACATTAGGATAATGTAAGCAGAGCACAATGGAGCAGAGGAGTGGCCTGGAAACTTTCTACTCCACCACAGGGCAATGTTTAGCCTCCTCCAATCTCCCATCTGACTCCAATCAAAAAGATATACTGTGTGCTTACTTAGAAAATATGTATTAAACACATCTTATGTGCCCAGCATTGATTCAAACCTTGAGGTAGACATCAGATTGATTTTACGTGCATGCTTTCTCTTACATGCAGACATTCATTGGATCTCACTTTATGCCAACTTGAGGACATGATCAGCCACACTCACCATGCTTAACATATTCTAGAAGGAGATCAAGTTACTTGAGAATTACTGGAATCCTGAAGAAATGTACTATTAAATGGGTATTCTGTACCATGTGAAATATTTGTGTCCAACATTCTGAAAGCAAAAGAGAATAAGCCAATGTCATGTTTTACATAAATTATGTAAAAGTATGAGCATCCAAATGCATATTCTATCTTCTTCTGCTGCCATTGAATGGATACTTATCAGAACATATTAAAATCAGCCTGGTAACATTTTAATAATTCACATCCTTGGGTCTTATATACATTTGTATAGGGAAACACATGGATATTTGGAAAGATAAGTAGAAAAAAGTTTGATTTCAGAAAAGCAATACTGGAATACATCAAGAAAGACCCTTGAATATATATTCATCTCCGTTTCATTTTATAGAGAAATAAATAGTATCCATGTATACACGTTTTGAATGGCCTTTCAGCTATATCAAAGTCTTATAACATCTTTTTTAAATCTGGCAGTCTGGTTTACAGTCAAGTATATTATATAATCAAAGGACAATGGAGTCCTAATCCAGACTCTGCATTGTAATTTGTTTAAAAGGTGATTACTAAGCTAACCAATGAATGCCAGTTAGTAGTACTTGGAGAAACTTGCTTCAAGCATTCTCTGATTCGGCACAGTAGTCTGCAAAATATAAAGTTATCAGAACATCTATGCTGATATCTCAAATCTAGTATTACTTTTAAAATATGATCAAACAGTTGAAAGTCATGCCAAGAGCCGGAAAGTTTAAGCAACTTAGTATAAAATATGGACTTGCAAAGCTGCAGTGCATAACATTCCATTCAAAAACTGCTGCTGCCAGCTGAAGCTTCCCATCTATTTCTCAAAGCCCTGCGATCCAGGCATGCTTCCAAGACACACAGAATATAAGCTGTGCACTCTCTCACTTTAACTCGAAAATAAAGAAGGATCAGATCCATATGTACAAGAAAAATAAAGTGTCAGTGTGATCGTCCTGAATATTATTTTTCAAAACGGCCTCTTCATAACTGATGTACTACATAACAAATATAATACAATTTAGACTTATTTTGCTGCATACCTTTTGAAAACTATACTTCAATCATGAAAAGGGGTAAAAAAAATCAATTCACTTAATACTTTGATTTAAAAATGTATAACCAAAAGGAATTCCAGCCTCTGGATTCCAGTCATATTTCACCTCCTGCAGCCCCGTTTCTACTGTGTCAGCACAACATTATCTCAGGCCGCAGCCATTAGCGTGGTTTTCTCTCTGTTGCTGACTCTCTGGCGTTTATTTTACAGCCTGCTCTGATGGAATTTTTATCTTCATGAATTTGCTACCTAATTTGTCTATTTCTGTGCCCCGTAAGCTTTAGTCTATGTGCTAAAAACATAAAGTTACAGTCCCTTCAGGTTCTAAAAATCCAAAATATATCTTTTTGATAATGAGTAAATTCATGAACTCTTATGAAGGTACTTCTATGACATATAAAACAGCTTACAATTTCTAAAAATGTGGATTTGAGGCTTTTGAGGTAAAAGAGGATTGTTTACGACTAGGGTAAGCTAATAGATTCTTCTTAGAAGTTGAAATGAGTGTTTGCTTTTAGAAAAAAAATCTTCCGTGGATTTCTGGTTATAATGCATATGTCTCCCTCATTTCCACAGTGAATATGTCATAGCCTTTTTTTTTTTTTGCTTTGTTTATTACTAAGTTGTTTTCCCAGAGGCCATTTAGTCATCAGTGATGACACAGGTTCTCAGGGTCTGCAAATGACATTACTTTGATATAAATTTGTATCCCTTGTGAGAAAAGTCTTTTTAATGAAAAGATATTTTCATTCACCATAAGCACAAGAATTTGTCTACAAAATAACTGCACCTCTCCTCATTTGTTGCCTGTGAACTATGATGTTCTCATAAAACTGATCTTGCAACATTCAAAGCAGTGCGAAAGAGTGCATGGAGCAGGCACCAGACTGGACATAGACACTTGAATATGTTTTCCTTTGCCAATTAAATTAGAAAATACTGATAAACTATGTCATTCTTTTCATTAAAATTTTCAGTGGAACTATCCATAGGGATGTTTGTCAATGGAAGGCAGTATAGTGGAACAATGTTGAAAATATTAATGTTGTGTTTTAGTATTATAATGATCTCGATTTCCAAACAGGTACACTCTCTGTGTACGGATTTTATTTGTAGGAGGAAATTTGTGAGAAATTTCAGAGAGCTGAAGTTTCTACAGATACATAGAGGACTTTTGTTATCTTAAGAGAGGACAATTTCAATCACAAAAACTTCGTGTTTTTGAATGAGGAGACACACGCTTTCTTGATATTTTCTGTCTTGTAACTGTAGGCACATTAGAAACTAACATGACCTGTTGATATGTGTATGTCTTTAGAAAAATATGAAATATTTTATACTTTGGAGGAATCTGTTTGTTTCCATCAAAAATGTCTCATTATTTATGGAGTAACCTGTTTTCTAAGAGGTGACTTCACTTTCTGAGTGAATGGGATTTTAGCATAAGGATTCTTTTTATATTCACAACCTTAGACCCAGGAAGATGATAGTTAAAACCCTAATACTGGAAGATTTTAAAAGCTAATTGTTTGGGGGAAGAAAGCATGTAACCATGTTTGGTATATAGTTTTCAGTCTTTGAGAAATAGTTCTGTTTCTGTCGCTAAAGGATGGGTTGCTATGAGGTTATCAATGAAATCATTTCACATATGTTGAGAGTCATTGATTGTGAATGAAATGAGAAAATGTAGAGTCACCTAGTAGAAGAGGTAAGGATGATTTTCCCAAAGTAAAGGAAGCTGGTTTAAACTGCTAATGAGCACAGTTAAAAAGAGGTTGTGGCAAAGAAAGATTCAGAAGGTTCAAAACATGACACAGGCAGTGGTGTGGTTTCAAAGAAGAGAAGCATCGCTGCCTTGTCAGGGGTGTTCTGAGTGGAAATGTACTTTCACAGAAGTATCAGGCCTGTTACATGATTTTCTTCTCCAGAAATTTCTGAGGATCTAGGCGCTGGATACAGGGAATTCTGAAGACATGAAGTGGCTGAGATGAGTCACCAGCAAATGGGGACAGGAAATGACCACAAATGCAGTGCTAGTTAGGACAGAGGGAAATGTGGAAAGGGGAGCACAGACTGGTGAGGACTAAAGCAATGGTCATCTCCGACTAAGACACTGGGTAACCATGTGTCTGCATGCTTCATTCTTCAGTTCTCGCTTCACCTGCAAAGAAGGACCATACTTTTATTACCTAGTGTTCCTACTCCTGGGATAAAACACCCTAGTGAAAAGCAATTGAAGAGCCAAGGGGTTTGTTTTAGCTCACAACATGCGGAGCAAATCGTAATTGCCTGTCCTTGAAGCAGCTAATCACACTCACAGACTGGAAGCATACAATGACCAATGCTAGTTCTTTTTTTTTTTAATTGTTTTGCTTTGTTTTTAAGATTTATTTATTTGTTATGCATAGTGTTCGGCCTGCATTTATGCCTGCAGGTCAGAAGAGGGCATTGGATCACATTATAGATGGTTGTGAGCCACCATGTGGTTGCTGGGAATTGAACTCAGAACCTCTGGAAGAGCAAAACAGTGCTCTTAACCTCTGAGCCATTTCTTCAGCCCAAAACTCTTTCTTTCTTTCTCCCTTTCTTTCTTTCTCCCTTTCTTTCTTCCTTTCTTCCTTCCTTCCTTCCTTTCTTTCTTCCTTCCTTCCTTTCTCTCTTTCTTTCTTTCTTTCTTTCTTTCTTTTTTTCATTCTTTCTTTCTTTCTTTCTTTCTCTCTTTCTTATGTATACAGCATTCTGCCTACATGTACACTTGCAAGCAGAAGAGGGCACCAGATCTCATTATAGGTGGCTGTGAGCTACCATGTGGTTGCTGGGAATTAAACTCAGGACCTTTGGAAGAGCAGCCAGCGCTCTTAACTCCTGAGCCATCTCTCCAGCCCAATGCTAATTCTTAACTCACTGTCTCCTTCATCTTCACTCCAGGACACTCAGTTTGAAATTGCTGGATAGACGTGGGAGAGGTTCAAGGAAAGATAGTTGGGTAGAATGGGAGAGAAGGAAGAGAGGAGAATGATACAATTGTATTTCAGCTAGGACCATTATAATAAATACATTAATAAGATGGTTATTACCTCCTAAATTAACCCAGTCTTAGATAGTCCCTCATTAGCATCGCTAGAGGCTGACCTAGCCCAATTTGAGCCCTCATAGTTTGCCTGGAGGCTTCTCTGTCTAGGTTATTTATTATAGATCCTGTAAATCAACATTACTCTTCATATTTTTCATCTGAACACATAGGTGATAACCTTCAGTGTATTCAAGAAATGGTTCATTATAATTTTTACTCCCAATACTTTTTCCTTTATTATTTCTTTTACTTTTGGGGTTATAATCTAATGACAACAGTTCTCCCTTCTCTTTCCTCTTTCCAAACCCTTTCATATTTTTAAACTCATGACTTCTTTACCCATTAATTGTTGTTACATGCAAACATGTGTATGTACATATATTTCTAAATGTAACCTGTTCAGTCTGTACGATGTTACTGATATAGATATATATGGTTCCAGGACTGAGCATTTGGTATTGGATAATCAGTTGATATGCTTGTCCCTGGGGAAGACTATCTCTCCTGCTCTTAGCCTTGCTTGGCTGCTTGCAGTTCTCTGGGTGGGGCAGAAGCCTCATGGTCTTTCCTGTGTCCACTTGGTTTGTCTATTGTTGCTTTCAGCTCATGTTTAGGCCACTCCAACTGTTTTATGAGTAAGCATTTATAAGCAGCTGTTAATGGTGTACTTTTAGGCATGTGAGATATTTCTATAGCTTTCTGTTCCTTACAAAAACTCACAGACCTCTGAGCAGACCTGACCAGAATCTTGACTATTGCAATCAATTGAAATAGATTCTAAGTTAAAATACAAGAAATTGGTGTTCCTTAGAAACTCAACTTCACAGTGCCTTCACTAACAAAGTAATCCGAGCATAGAAACTGTTGTACATTCTGAAAATAGAGGGTTTGCCTTTTCTCATTAATTCAAAGCAGTTCGTGTACAGTTTCGAACATTTTTTATTAATTTTTCTTTTACTATTTATTTCTTAGTAGTGAAGTTCCAGCTCAGAGAATGTGGCGACAGCTGCCTTTTTATTCCTGATCTGTTATTATGCTCTCTTAACTCCTCAACATTGGAGGAAACTCTTGCCCTTGTAGGTTGAGATTTCCCTCGTTTACAGTACTCTATCTAAAAGGCATTTCTGGTCAACTTGAACACTTTCCAAGGAAGCATGAATAAATAGGCCTGGGTGGCTATGTTGCTAAGTACAAATAGCAGACATTGTTGCTAGGTACAAATAGCAGACATTTCGGCAATCAGGGGCCAGAGACCTGGCAAAAGTCTCTGCTATCATTGCCCATCTTCACATTTTAATTTAATGGTTATGCAATTCTTATGGCTTCACTATATTCTGAAGGTGCACAAGAAATACCTAAGCACTTCGCCCCCCAAAAAAAAATTGCCTTCTCTCCCTAGCTCCATTAGTTATCAAAGCCATTGTTGTTCATTTACTACATGAAGCTCAAAGGTGAGCTTGTCCATAGAATTTAATCAAGGGTGGCTGTAATCTTGTGTCCTTAGACATGTGGAATGAAAAGATTATGAACTCAGAGTGTTTAGAACATGGTTTCAGCACATATTAATTAGTGGCGAATGACCTAAATTGATTCTGTCTACATTTGGTCAAATGAACAAGTAGGTATTTGCATTGCAGTTTCAGATGAGAGATACCTAGCTGTGGGGTTGCCTATCAGAAGTCCTGGTGTTGACTCTTAACAGTTTCAAGAAATTAGAGTTTGTATTTAGCAGTATAGAGTGAATCTCACAGAGTGAGTCACATTCCGAGAAGTGATTAAAACCAAACAAGCTCATCAGAAACTGGTTTGTGGAGATAAATGCAATTATATCAATTTTCAGGTAAAATAACAAGAATATGGACTTTGGAACTATATAGGATTCACATCACCTTGTACATAGGTATGGAGCTTTGAAAATGTCACTTCATATTTCAGAATTTATTTTTTTCCATTTGTAAAATGAATGTAACACTCATTGGGACTCTAGGGAAAGTTTCCAGGGATTAGCATGAGATGTTCTTCAGAAACTCTAGGAAATACGGCATGCGAGTAGCTTCTTTTTCTGGAGCCCTGTGTTTAGAACAAAAGCATTTATATAGTAAGCATGGCATGCACTTGTGGTTAGAATCCTTCAGAATGTCAGGCTACAGTTTAAATGTTAGATCATTCTATTTCTGTGAAGACACTCCACAGCCACAGCAACTCATAAATGGAAATGTTTATTTCATTGGGCGTGGTTTTCAGTTTCAGGGGTTTAGTGCATTTTTGTCATGGTCTCAAGTATGGTGACATGCAGGAAGATACGTTGCTGGAGAAGGAGCTGAGAGTTCTAGACCCAGATAGGCATGCAGCAGAAAGTGGCAGGCTGCCACACAGGGTGTGGCTTGAGATCGAAATCCTCAATGACCACCCCCAGTGACCACTTCTTCCAACAAGGTCATACCTACTCCAACAAGACCACACATCTTAGTAATGTTACTCCCTGTGGGGCTATGGGACTATTTTTTTATCCAAACCACACAAGTAACAAACATGGAATTGCACCATATTATTAACTAGAATACATTTAACTAACAGTGGTTAATCCACTTAGGCATGTGTCTTTGGAGCTAACTGGTCTGGAATATTTTATCTCTTATGGAAATGTGAAAAATGTACAAGCTTTATCCCATTGTTTGTTGTATATGTTTATTTAATAATATTCTAACTTCTCATATTATGATCAGACCTAGAAGGTGACATTCTTAGTTAATTTGATTCCTACATCTTTGTGACACAATGTTGTCTTCATTTCCTCCTCCCCCACCTCTCCCTCCTCTTCCCACCTCCTCCTCCTTCTTTTGACACTTTTATCCTGGCAGTATTGACTCACTTTGAATTCTGTTATCACTTTTCCTTTCCCATCAATGCCCTTCTTCTACACCATTGAAGAAAATGACATCTTCACGATAACAATCATTAACAATCAACAGCTCCTTAGTAGAGGAGCTGGGCTAGTGTAGTGTGCAGGCATCTGCTACTATTGCGTGTCCATAATTTCAACAGACATGTAATACATATCTAAGCAACACTGTTTCATGGCTCTCCTCTCCATACTCAGATTCCTATGTGTTTTTATAAGAAAGTATTTTTAAGTTATTCAAAGAAGTTGTAAATTTGTCAAGAGTAATTAGATATGGTTTCAATAACTTTGGTCTCACATGATTCTACAAAAATTCTAAAGAGGAAAATACGTACTTGGTGTGGCAAGAGAAATTAAAATTGACTTCATGAACATTGAAATGAAGTTTCTGACTTTTCAGGGTATCATTGCGACACCTATTGCTACACACCGTTGGCATTACTACCCTGGAGATCCTAGACAAGTTCTTTCCTCCTGTTTCATCACTCCCCTCCAGTATTGCAGGAATGATGGGGGCTTAGCAAACACATTGAAGAGAGATCTCTTCTATGCTTACTGACGGAAAAAAGTAGTGGTAATGTGTAATCTTAGGGACAGGTAGGTTACATACAGTAGGAGATTCAGGCATAAGTCACTGTGGTGAACACACTAATTTCATCACTGAGTTATGTATGCAGCATGTGAGGACAAATGGAAAAGAGAAGGTCTGATTCAAACTGAGCATGTACCTGAAGTTAGGTCAGAAACTTTGGCCAACTAGTTTAGTATTTTTTTTCTACCATCCTTTGCTGGTACCACATTATGCTATAAAGTATTTAAAAGGATACTAAACATGCCTTTCAATTTTCTGTTTAATACAGGTAAGCTAAAAAGGAGTTCAGCTGCTCTGCTTAGGCACTGGTTCATTGGTTGATTTGAGAGTCATGCTTTGAGCCGATGAATGGTTTTTATTGCTTCATACTTTTCCAGAGAATTATGGTCAGTATTATGTTTTATTTTCTCGAAGTCAAACTGTGTCTGAAACTTTGGCTATCATCCATCATTTTAGATGTCATGGAAAAAATTTCAAAAATAAGCACCATTTTTCAGCTTTCCAGCATAAAAAAAATAAATAAAAAAATAAAAAACCTCAACAATACATGTATGATTTACCAGGTCATCTCTCTTACCTTTCTAAGAAAAAAATCCTTACCACTGTCCTTGAAAGGGACCATAAATAATGAAAAATCTAATGTATGTAAAAACAATGGTCAGTTTAATTTTATGACATATTTGTATTTAAAATGTGAAGCTGCTTTATCTAGATATACTGATGTTTACTGGGACAAGTGTTACTGAAAACTATTAAACATTTGACATTTTATTTTCAGTGTTAGGATTCTATTTGTTTTGTTTTTATTTTTCTGACATCTTTTTATTCATTTTGAATATAGACTTTTTGTCTTAAATGTCATTATAGAAGTGCTTTAAAACCCTTGCTTGCTTTAAACATCTGGATCCCAGAGAAGATGGTCCCCTTAGGTAATTGTCCTCACTACAGATTTGGGTAGCAATGCCTTGCTTTTATCACAGGTGGAGCAATTGTGATTTATACACTGGACATTGTGAATCACTGAATAAACATTAGATTGCATTATTTTCATTCAAACAAAATGTGTGTGTGTGTGTGTGTGTGTGTGTGTGTGTGTGTACGTGCTATGTCACAATTCCATATTTACCCCCACCATCATGGGACATAACTGAATGATGTGTTCTGAGCTGAATTTTTTTTTTCTGGATAGTTCAGAATCTTGTAGATTAGGATCATTCATATTTAGCATTTACCCTACCTCTTTCCAGGCTCTCCTTCTCAGGACTTTAGGTCTTTCTCTACAGCTGCACAGGATTGCCTATTCTGTTTTGTAAACCATTGATGCTAGGGCATTACTTTTATTTACACAACTTGAATGTACAAGAAAGAAGGCAAAGCAAGTGGCACAGAGAAAGTAGTTGATAGTCATCAGAAAATGCAATGCTCCAGTTTTGCTTTTTAACGTGAAGTCATGCAGATATCCAAACACAGTGCCTTCCTTCTTTTGCATGTGGGTAACCAGTTTTCCCAGCACCATTTCTTAAAGAGATTGTTTTTTCTCCAACATGTATTTTGGCATCATTGTCAAAGCCTTCACCTAGATGGAAATGTGTGAGTTTATGTGGGTGTCTTTTGTTCCACAGTTCTACATGCCTGTGTTTGTTTCAGTACCATGGATTTATGAATACTATGTCTCTGTTGTCTAATTAACTTCAGATATGTTTGGTGGTAGCTACAACATTTTCTTCTTTTCATTTTTAATTTGAATTATTGTCATTTTGAGCCAGAAGCATACACATACCTATGGGAAAGTGGAGATTGGAACACAACTTGTGGGAATTCCAAGCCTAGAGCTCTGTTCATCAGTCTCTAGGGCAAGTGGTATTACCAACTCAGTCAACTTTCCAGCTCCCCACCAATGCTATTCTTTTTTTCTCCTCAGGACTGTGTTGACTATCCATGATCTTATGTATTTCCAAATGAATTTTAGGATTTTCTCTCTAATACTTTGAAAAAAAAAAAAAAAGCATTGGAAACTTGGTGGGAATCATGTTGAATCTGTAGATAGCTTTTGGATCCCATGGCCATTTTCTCAGTATTCTTTGTTTCCTTACATAATGAGAGGTCTGGTCTTGGCACCTTTGTTAACTCCTTGAGTATTTTTTAGGTTTCATGGATAAAGATCTTGTAACATCCCTCGTTAGATTTATTCCAAGGATTTTATTTCTTCTCAACAGTGAAATAAAGAGGTTATTTCCTGATTTCTTTCTTACCATGCTTGTTGTTGGTAGATTAGAAGGCCACTGATGTGTGAGTGTTAATTTTGCATCCTGACACTTTGCTGAAAGTGTTTATCAGCTTTGATAGATTCTAGTGACATCTGTGTAAGGTCTAATGTAGATAAATCATATCACCTGTACATAAAGATATTGGACTTCTTCCTGATATATCTATATCTCCTTTACTGTCATTTCATTGTTTTAGTTAATACTTCCATTACTATATTGAATTAAAAAAATGTTGCCAGATGGTTAAAAGAAAAATGGAAACGACCATTTAGTTGATTTCCTGAGTGATCTTCATCTCATATTGTAACAAACTCTCTACCAAACTTGTCCTTTCTGAACTCAATTTTCATATATATATATATATATATACATATACACATATGTATATACATATATATATAAAGTTCTTATTTCTTAAGGGACATGGGGTAATAATAACATGGATATGATATGTTATACATATGTACATATGTATATATATATGTGTGTGTGTAGTAAGTCTCATAAATTTTACTGTTGCTATGTGACAAATATGCAGAGAATGATTTTAAAACTCTGTTCTGCAGCTTTTATTTAAGATGGAAATTCCACACTTTTCAGTTATCATCTAAAGTCTTAGAAGCATTATCAGAAATTCAAATATTTTATATACAGTAAGTTACAAATATTACTACCAAAAACCCTGAAAATCTCTATGAGTATGCAGCCTCTCCTTGAAATGTGAGATTCATCTTCTGTGCATTCTAAATTAAGAAACAATGTAAGCCCTCTTATTGTAAAAAAAAAAAATCTTCCAAATTTCTCATTTCTGCTCTGTGTATGAGCCCATTTTTTCATCATTTCAATGGAAGCCTTGAAGTGGGCTACTATATAAAGAAAGAACTTTAATTTAGCTCATGATTATGGGAAGGCAAGGAACTGGTGATGTCTTAACTGTGACAAGTACATTGTGAAAAATGGTGCCACACTAGCGGAAGCATTTGTGGAGAACCAGACCACACTGCAGAATAAAAAGTGTAAGAATAACTCAGGATATCATTCACAGTAGCTCTCCTGGGGGGGGGCTAACACAAGGTCCCAGAAAAAGGCATTCTCCGTAACTCAAGGGCCTTCCACTAGGCTCTTAAATTCTAGCTACATCACCACCACCCTGTGAACCAAGCCTTCCACACAGAAGCCATTAAAGGACAACTCACCCCTGAACCATAGCAGCCAGAATGAAAAGGAAGTTTGAGGTTAATAAATTGGTAGCTCACAGAATGCTCATGGTAAATGAATTTTTTTTGTGTAGTGTGTTCTACCTATGTATTAAGAAATGGCTTTAATTTATACAGAAGGAATCTCTCATTATAAGTTAGAAAATAAATGATTAGTGTTTATGATCAACATTATTCCTCTCTTGCTAAATGGAAGTTATTTGTTACCTATAAGGTTAGTATATACGTTTTATGAGTACATTTACTGTAGTTTCCTTTCATCAGATTTTAAACAAAGAGAGAAATTACACAAGAAGGCAAGTAATAAATAGAGTTTACTTAGAGGGTTGGATCCATAAATATAAACACATCCTACCATCCCTCAACTCTACAATAAAAGTCTTGCTAATAATGATGATTCTGACTCAGACCATTTTTCTTTTAGGAATATTCGCTCTCTTTATAGATTCTGCTTCATAAACCAAGAAAGATCTTCTGCTACATATGTAGCAGGGGCTATGGACCAGCCCATGTATGGTCTTTGGTTTGTGGCTTAGTCCCTGGGTGTTCTGAGGTGTCCAGTTAGTTGATACTAGTTAAAATTATGTAATAGTTATATACATATATATATGTATATATATGGAAGTGAATATTATCTTATATGTGCTACAAAACCATACATTTGGGATGCTTTCAATATTTATTTTTATTTTACTCTTCAGCCTAAATCTATTTTAGTGGTTACATATGTGAGGATTAGATTATGCTTTGCCATAAATATAAATTATTTGTCGAGTTCTGTTAGCCCTTATCTAGAAAGAACTGGTGATCTGACTCATCATCTGGGAAAGTTCTAGCACCCTATGCAGGGTAAACATTCTCTAGACATTGTTGAATTATGAGAATTAGAATGAACACAAATGTTTGGCCAGCAGGTCTTATACCCTACTTCAGTTCTTCATGGTAACAGGATCATCAGCCTTGTGTAGGCCTAATCTTTCCCAGGCAGTCCTACTGTGGCTCACTGTGGCTTATTCTCCTATGAATTGATTTCTTCAAGTTAATTCTTCTGGATTCGAAAGGAAATATGTAGATGGTTTCCTTAACTAAGAATTAATTTCCTAATCCTTTGCAGAAGATAGACCAGAAGGAGTTCCAATGCTCATTTTAAATCCTCCAGAATCTTATTTAATGTCATACAGTCCTTGGCTTTAGTTAGAGGACAAGATGCTTTGATCTTCCTTCAAGTGGTTTTGCTTTCCCATGGAGTAGTACATTAGCTAGAATCCTCTTAGTTGTATTGACCTGTTAGTTGCCTTTAATCTATTTATTTTTCACTATTTGGGCAAAGGAGCACAAAACATGACATATCTATCGTGAATTCAGAAACTGAGAGGGAAGTGATGTAAACTATGATCAGATCTGTCTATTTAGCCTGCTGTTCTCGACAGAAAAGTTTCCAGTTGTGCAGACTAAGTAGACTTAAAGAGTTAACATACTAAGTAATTTACCAGAGATTGTTTTTCAGATTCTAAGAAGTAAGACGTAGGATCTCAAGTATTATTTTGTTTTATTGCCCCCAACAGTATCTACTGTGCCTATGAGTTCAAAAGTTTCTCATCCATGATGAAAATTAGAATATTGAAAATATAGTTAGGGTGACTACATAGAACAACATATGAAAAACAATAAAATATAGGGTTCTATATAAATAAAAATATTGAAAGTTATGTTAAATAGCTATTGTATTTTATGACAAAGTATACTAAAATACAGAGCTGTTCATAGAGATGGAGCTTCATGTCATTAACCCAATAATAATTTCAACTTGAATCAATGCTGGTTTATATATCCCAGGTTTTGACTAAAATAGCATATGATTATAGGTCACTTTCTTTAGTTAGTTTAGACCCAAGCAGTTTGACATAGTAATAATAAAATACTTAACCTTTCCTTAGCTCTTACTGACTTCCTGATCTGTAACATGTATTACATGAGCCTTTATTGCTATTAAAACCTTATAAAACCTTATAAACTTTATCTCCTTTGTCCCTTCATTTCTCATGTTTCTATAATTAGTAAGCATCAAACTTCTGTTATTTAAACCCAGCTATTGATCTCTTCAAACCTATACACAAAGTGGTGACCATAGCTGGATAAAAACATGCAATTATTATGACTTGTGCTAACTAAAGTACATGACTTCAATTGGCAGAAGGTGTAGTGATATGGAATTATTTTTCCAAGAGCTCATATTTTTTACTACACATATCATGACAAGAAAGGTTGTACTTAGGACTTCTATCACAAGGTTTTATAGTATATTCCACTTAAATAATAGTTCTGGATTGTTTGTTTGTTTGTTTGTTGTCTTGCATTTCAAGATAGGGTTTCTCTGTGTATCCCTGGCTGTCTAGGAATTTGCTCTGTAGACCAGAGTGACTTTAAACTGAGAGATTTTCCTGCCTCTGCCTCTGGAGTGCTGGGACTAAAGGCATGGCTCACCAAGCTGGATTTAAATAAGAGTTCTGAAAAGTGGAAGGAGTTGCAGAGACTAACTATGGAGCAGAGAATGAAGGAAGGACAATCCAGCCTGGTATAGCTGTCTCCTGAGAGGCTCTGACAGTACCTGACTAATACAGAAGTAGAGGCTCACAGCCATCCATTAAATTGAGTACAGGGTCCCCAGTGAAAGAATTAGAGAAAGGTCTGAAGGAACAGACGGGTTTGCAGCCCCTTAGGACGAACAACAATATGAACTAATACTCTCAGAGCTCCCAGGGACTCAACCACCAACCAAGAAGTACACATGATGGGACTGATTGCTCTGGCAGCATGTGTATTGTATAGGATTGCAAAGTCAGTCATCAATGGGAGGAGAGGCCCTTGGCCCTGTGAAGGTTCTGTGCCCCAGTGTAGGGGAATGCCAAGGCCAATAATTGGGAGAGGGTAGAGTGGCAAGCAGGGGGAGAGGCAACAGGGGTTTGTTCTTGTTTTTTGGTTTTTTTTGGGGGGGGGGTGGAGAGGAAACTGGGAAAGGAGAAACCACATGACATAAAAAATCCACATGAAATAAAGAAAATATCTAATAAAAAAAAAGAGTTCTGGAAAGACTTTTAGTGCAGCTAAGCCACTAAATAAGAGGTTCTTGTAATGAGATATAACAAGATTTTCAAAGCTATGTTGACTGTGGTGGTTTGAATAAGAATGGCCCCATAGGCTCATAGACTGGAATAAATGGTCACCAGGGAGTAACACTGTTTGAAAGGATTAGGAGGAAGGACCTTGTTGTAGGAAGTGTGTCACTGGGTGTGGGCTTTCCAGTTTTTAAAAGCCCACTCAAGTCCAGAGTCTTTCTCTTCCTGCTGCCTATGGATCCAGATAGAGAATTCTCAGCTACTTCTCTAGCACCACATCTATCTCTGTACCACTAGATCTCACCATGCTAAAAATGGGCTAAACCTCTGAAATTGTAATCAAGCCCCAGATAAATGCTTTCTGTTATAAGAGCTTCTGTGGTCATGGTGTCCTTCTACAACAATAGAATACTGACTAAAACATTTGCCATCATAAGTCTACTGCATTAAATTAATTTTGTCCAAAATACTTTTGTCCAGTTTGAAATGATGCTTTTAAAGGACAATGGCCAGGTAACTAGTAATTCCATCCTGATAACTATATGCCTGTGGTTCTATTAGTACCTATAGGTTTGGGATCATTTAGTTATACTGTCAGTAATTGGGAAACTATCCTTTGGGGTTTTGGCAATTACCCACAGCATGTGCTGTTTTTCCAACAACATCAAATAGATTATGTAGACTTTGTTACAAGAATCTTGATGCTTTTCTGTTACCTCCCCCCATACATTTGAATTAAAGATGTAATTAGGCACTGAACAGACTGGCTTGCATGCACTCTGCATGCCAACTCCTCTCTGTGGAATGCATGAGACAGCTTCCTGTATTTGTGCATGGGTTCATTGAATGAAACCATTCTTGCACTAGATGAAGGTATTATGTGGAAAATCTTCTACTAATATATTGCTTTGGTTACATGGGAGGATGTTCAGGCTGATTAAACTTTTCCTGGAATATGAGGGTAATACCTAAGAGATTTACAACTACCATATGTAACTTCATTTATAATTAGCTAAATTTGCTTAGAAACCCTGCTTTCAATGACAAATGAATATATGCAGATGTCATCCTTTTCTTGTGAAGAGGTGGGGAAGTAAGAGAAGAATAGAGACGCAGCTTTACCATCTCCTATCCATAAAAGATTCATATTTATGAACATATGATGTATGTACATGAACTACCTTGATAAGAATTTTGAGAGCATTGGCAATAGATAAACAGGCATTGGAATTATTTTCTTACAACCACTCACTATAATTTAGCTATAAGAATTACTGTTTTAAAGCAGGGGAAATGGCTTAATGGTCCATTGCTGTGTAAGTGCAAGGACCTGAGTTTGGATAGCCAGAACCCTCACAATGCTAGGTCCAAGAGCATGCATCTGTAGACCCAAGAATTTTACAGTAAGATAGGATGAGCAGACAGAAGAATTCCTGCAGAAGCTCATGCAGCAGCTAGTATTTTTAGCAAAGAACTACAAAGAATCCCCTTCTAAATAAGATAGACAGGCGAGGTGGACACCAGATGCTTTCTGCTGACCTGCACAGGTGTGCTGTGACATTTTTTCTGTACCCAGTCACTTATAACCACGCATGCAGGCACACACACACACACACACACACACTCATCAAGAACACACAATTATTTAAAAATATACTATTTTTCATAGCAATAAAATGACCCCTAATGACATTCTGATATACTCATAGATTAGTTCCTTGCTCAGACATTAACAGAGAAGCTTCCCCCTGCAGCAGATGGGAACAAATACAGAGAACCACAGGCAGACAATATGCAGAGACTGAGGGAGCTTGAAACATTCAGCCCTAAATAGGATGCATCCATCAAATCTCTCCCTTCGGGATTCTGAGAACTCTGCTGAAGAGAAGGCAGAAAGAAAATAAAAGCCACAGGGGATCAAGGAGACCTTCTAATTCAATGTGATCAAAGCTCATATTGACTCGCAGAGGCTGCGACAGCATGCACAAGTCCTGCATAGGTCTGCATGGGTTTGAACTATGGCTTCTATTTTAATGTTCTTATGAGATTCCTGAGTGTGAGAATGAGTGGGTCTCTGATTCGTGCGCACTGTCTTGGGCTCTTTTCCTTCTGTTTGTTTACTTTGGCTAGTACCAATGTGTTAGTTTTTGTTTCATTATTGTATCATATTAATTATACTATGTTAATTATATTATATTATAATCCCTTAGAAGCCTGTTTATTTTGTTTAAAAAAAAAAAAGACAGAAAGGGATTAGGACCAATGGAATGGGAGGTAGGAAGAAATCAGTATATATTATGTCTGGGAAAAATTTTATTTTCAGTAAAAGAAAAAATAGGGAAAAAAGTTTCATACTTAAAAAATAATTAGTTTTTGAGTCACTTTAGGCATCCCAGGTTCATTTATTTAGTTAGTTAGTTAGTTACTTCCATGCTCAATGCTTTAGCAGTTCTAGCCAGTTCATGTATCCATTTGTCAACATAAAGAACATTCCCACAGCAATTGTAGACAATGATATCTGACTTTCTAGCCATTCAGTGTATACGATGCAGTTCAGCTGATTAATTCATCTCATCTCAGAAGGTTCTGCATTGTTCTTATAAGCTTAGTGACAATCTCCTCTCTAGTTCTTGCTGTGGCTTAAGTCCACACGACACAGCATCACCTACCTGCCTCCTTTAAGGTATTTGCTTACATGGCCAGGGTGGTTGTTTGAAGCCTGGGCTTTAATTTCAACCATCAAACAAAGTCTGTTGATGTTTGTCTTTATAGTTTACTGAAATAGTACATTTGAAATGTTACAAGTAATTAAATAATACCCTTCAGTTGACTTATGTTTATATACTGGCAAAATTTGAGATGAGATTTACAAAAAAAATATCTACCTTTACATCGTTCAGGTGAATTTGCAAAAATAAATAATAGTAAATTGCAATATATTTTCTGTTCACCATTTCTGTGGGGTGCTTGCTGAAAATGACTTTCAAGCTAAGATTAGATTATTTTGTAAAGGCCTTCTCTGAGTTAGATAAAATATATCCATAACTTTTCATTAACTGAGGCATAAGCTTTAAATACAGAAGACTTAATCATACACATAATTTGGTAATAAAGTTTTTCAGGATTAAGGATAGCTATTTTTAAATGTCATGCTCAGCACATTTTTTCCTGTAGATTTAAGGGGAAAGTACTTTTGCTAAAAATGTTTTTCTCATTGGATGAACTTAAAGTTAAAATAAGTCAAATCTTCCACAGTCCTTGTTTCTCTGCCCCCTCAGTCTCTGAACAAGATCCTGGCTACGTTATCACACTTGGAAGTAACTGTCATGAAACTGGTCCCAAGGCCCTCCTTCACCCCACACTTCTCACTGCGACCTCTTTGCAACTTCTTCTGGTCAGACACCATGTCAACAGAAATCTAGAATCGTGGCTTCCATATCTTAATTTTCTATACATACTTCATCTTGAAGGGTTTTTGTTCAGTTGCATGTTTTGCATTTCTATTTCTGTTTGTGCTTAGAGGTGAACTCAGGGCCTCCAATATACTAAGCACAAAGTCTATTATGACTGCACCCCCTACCACTAGAATCAGCTTTTATTAACTTTCAGCCCTTCACAAAACCATCAGCATTGGCCACTTTGAGCCATTGACACTTTTCAGTCTTTGTTTTTCATGACTTCTCTGCAGATTACAAATGACTGATAGCTGATCTTTTCCATGAAAACCTGTATTTTTGTTGGCAACAAATCTGGGGTCATCTCTTATCCTTGGCTTCCTTTGCTGGTCACCCTTAAATATCTAATTTGGAAACAGCCAAGTTATTAGTATCAGTAGAGTTAGAAGTCCTTCATATCATGTACCCACATGGGTAGCAGGCTTAGATATCATGAATCTAAATGGGAAGCAGTCCTGGAAAAGTCATAACTATGTGGGAAGCAATCCTTCTTAGGAAACTGCCCTTTATCTTATACCCGAATGAATGGAAGTCCTGAGTATCATGTATCACATGACATATTTTGCTGCTGTTCTTTTCTAGGCATTTGCATTCACAAACCTGGCTTCTGTTGATTTTCTAATGATTTCCAAACACATACCTCTATAGCAAAGAATCTCTTTAATGCCCACACCTGTACATTGAGTCGTACACCTATTATTTTCCTATGACTGTCTCACACACTCGGATAAGCCCTCTGCCCACTTCTGCAACTCTTTATTTTTCCATCTTCTCCAACTCAGTAAGTGATATCACTGTCCCTTGGGTTGACCAAGTACGATCCTGGGAGCCCTTTGTTTATTAAATCCCTTTATTTAGTGTCTAAATTAAAAAGTACATAAATATTACATGTCTATTAAGTCTTATGCCCCATATCTAAAAGGTTCCAACTTAATATATAAGCAACAAAAAGAAGCAACTTTTATAGTCAACCACTTAATTCCCTTTTCTAATGCATGTCATTGTCTTCTGGAGTTGGAACTTATTTCCTATCAGTTCTCCTCAGAATTGAGAACAAATGTTAGCGTTTCATTCTATAGAATATTTTTACTCTCTATGTAATTCTGTCTGAAATGACTTTCTTCCTTTCAATATTTTAAGGATGTGATTGTCTTCTTGTACCAGTTGTTTCTAATTAGAAAACAGAAGTCATATGACTCAATATTCCCCTCCAAGCAATGAATCAATTGCCTCTTGCTTACTTGAAGATTTTTCTGTTTGTTTTTCAAATGTTTCATAATGAAGTGTCTAGTTCTCCCGTTGTGCTTTAAGTGCCTGAGTTTTCTGAATTTCTGCCTGCCCTGGGCTGAACTCACTCTGTAGACCAGGCTGGCCTTAAACTCAAAGATCTGCATGCCTCTGCCTCCCAAGTGTGCGAATGAAAACATAAGCCGCCACACCTGGCATAGGTTGATTATAGGGAAGCAAAATTATGTTCTTCTCCAAGTTGAAAATATATTCAACATTATCTTGTCTACACATTCCTCTCTACTATCACTTTCAGATTCCGAAATATTAATGTTAGAACTTATTTTTTTCTATGTCCAAGCTCTTAAAACACTTTGAGGTCGATTGATCATTTTTCTCTGTTATTAAAATATGATGAATTGAAGTGAGAGAGAGACAGAGACAGAGACAGAGACAGAGAGAATACATGCCTGATGTGAAATCAGAAATGGGTCTGCAGATGTGGTTTGGAAAAGAGTAGGATAATGAGCCTTTGACCTAACAGAAAATCACAGAGCTCAGATCCAAATCCTCCCTGAGCCTGGCTTTAGCAGGACAGTCATCTGAGATTCTTAAAGGCCATGCTAGGCTAATATACAATATAAAAAAACCTTGTCAGGGTAAGAACTGTTCCCGTGCACAGCTAAAGCTTGACTTTAGGTATTTCCTTCTTTTTCTTGTTCTACTTTTATATGCTGGTATTTAAACCCCTTGTGTGTATGAAATAAAATTTCACATAAAATGTATTTCCTAGGCACAATGTATTCGTGTTACAAAGTGCTTACTAGAGAGACAGTCCGTGTCATTTATTACCTCAGTTCTACAAAGTAATTCAGCAGAATTGCTTTTGGGGAGTTCTTTCTGTTGTTTCCACTCTAGTGCAAAGAAGGCACAGGAGAGCAGAGCCCGGTGGTCTGATGGATGAGTCTTTGCTCAGACCATGGCAATGCATCGCTCCTCTTCTGCCCTCTCTTGATCCTCCAGAGAGGCCAGAAGCAGCACAACCTTGAGGCATGAGAGATCTGGGAATGTTTTCTTTTTCCTTCTGCTACGACTATTTAGAAATGAAGAAGCATCAGCAGCCATGGGAGAGAAAAGTGGTATATGCCCTTTATCCAAAAAGTTAAGACAAAATCGCTGAATGCTGTTTGCTGGACAAGACCAGAAATGCAAATGGCACTAGTTTATAGAATTTACATACAACAGGAAAAATTGTTGATGTTCAACCCCCCAACTAAATCTATGACAGTAGCCTATAATCTATAATTAGATGTTACCATCTTAGCACAAAGAGGATGAGGCCAGATTTAGATTGCCTGTAGCTTACTTTTACTCATTTTCCCATATGAGAAATAACTATAATTTTATCTTTCACTAATGGAAGCAGTAGTTTATACTCTCTTTTGTGTGTGTGGAACATTTACAGCAATGGTTAGAGGTTACCATGTTAGAGATACAATAACAAGCATTAGAATACTTAAAGATAAGTGGATTGAAGTAGCATTGAGTTCTCAATTAGTGGGTTTTCTTTATCTCTTTTAGGAAAAAAATGCTATAAAAGTCCAGAACCCAGACAGAATTTACATTGTGTCTTTCCAAAAAAAAAAATATTCTGAATCAGAGAGTGCTTTTATTTTACAGAATTTCTGCTTGGATTGTATTAGATAAATTAAGACAAAGGATGAGACATGCATGTGTAAAAATATAATGAAACCCATAACCTTGTACAATAACTTAAAAATTAATAATGAAATGAGAAAACAGAAAGTATATCTTAATGTAGTGAATGCAGAAATGCATAAAGCAGCTCATTTAGTAGGAAATAAATTGGTATTTTCTCATTTAAATTAATGAAAAAAGAGGCCATGAATTTGAAAAGGAGCAAGACTGGTATGTAGGAGGGTTTGGAGTGTGGGGAGGGGGTAAAGGGACCAGAGAAGTGATTTAATTATATGATAACCTCAAAAATAGAATAAAAAGAAAGTTTTGTGTAACTACACATGAAAAGTGAGTTTTTTCCTATTTTATGTTTTGGTTTTTTTTCCAATGCAAGGATCAAACCCATGATCTCTAGCAAGCTGGTTACTGATCTATGTCTCTAGACAATAGAGGTTATTTTCTTGATGGAACAACTATAAAGCTATGTTTTATTTTGTTGTGGCTATTTCTTATTCTTCATAAAAACCTTAAAGGTAGTATTGAACTAGTTGTAAATATATGAAAGATCAACTGTATCTTTGGCTCCCATAGAAGAATGGTCTTAGCTTCTTTACTATGTACTGAATTATACCTGAAATTTCTGGTTTAAATAAAGTTCTTAAACTCATTTTCATGACTGTAAACTAATTCTGAGAAGAAATTTTAATAAAACTTAAGAAAATCTTGCTGAAAGCTTGATTGTTTTTTTCCTACCATTAATTAACATTATAAAGAAAAGTGTTTGTGAATTCTCAAGTAAGCACTAATGTAACACAAAGAAGGTGTTAGGCAAAGCTGAGCCATTATTGTCAGTATATGATTTGTGCCTTTCAGGATAATTATGTAATGTTTAGATCATCAAAGGAGCTTGCCCATTTTGAATATAACCACATGGTTGAGAGCAGGCCTGAATGGGAGCATACATTGCAATTAATCTGAGATTAAAGTCAATCTGTACCTTTATTGTTATATATGTATAGCCTATATTTCAGTTTAAAATGTGTGACTCATTTTAACTCTATTGTTCCTGCTATAACTTTTTATTTAAAACTGATAGAACAATGTCATTTGGATTCTTTCAATAATTATAGCGAAAGCATGTGGTCAGATTTTTTTTCTGTGAGTCATTATTCACAACAAAGCACTGATGTCCCTTAGGGGAAAACTGAGCTTCAAGAGATGCTAGCTAACTGGAAGAATAAAAACTAGATTGGTCATTATGGATATCATTACATTTTTATTGTTCAGGTAGTAAATCTAAAGCTATTCTTAGGAGAGTAGTTAGAGTATAAATTTCATTTTTTAATCTAAGATTTTATCCTTAAAAAATATATATTGAAACTAGATTGAATGAAGACATGCCATTTGTAGATAGGCAGACACCACAATGGAGACAGCACATATCATGTGGATATGTGTTACAAGGTTCCCAACACATATCATGTGGATATGTGTTACAAGGTGTTACAATGAGCAGGGTGAAGTTGGGACTAACACTTTCATCATTTAGTCATTTTTATTTAATCTATTCATCAATGAAATATTTGCTTAGTACCTACTATGTGTTAGGTATTTCAGTACCTTGTGAGATAATAGGAGAATGACAGAGCACACGATAGACATCAGTAAAGGATAGTAGAAGCACTTTAAACTTACCAGTACCAGGGATATTGATGATGAACAAATCCAGAAATGTTTCAACACCCCCTGTTTGCTCACCCCTCATAAATAGAAAAATTTAGTAATGGACTAGAAAATCTAAAAGGAGAAACCCACTGGTGACAGGAGAAGGAATCTATAGAAAGACCATGAAATGTTAGTTCACTTGGGATGCTAGGTTGAGTTTAAGATGCCTAAGAACGCCCAAGTGAGAGGACTTATAATAAGTGCACACGTGGTCCTAGAGTCCATGAGTAATGTTGGCGCTGCTCAGGCAGACTCAGAGAGAGCCCTGCAGGAAATGATAGAGCCAATGGTATTCCAGGCAAGGCACTTAGAAATGGCAGGGGGCGGGGCTGAGGATATGGCACAGCCAGTAAAGGACTTGCCTTGACAGCATGAGAACCTGAGCTCAATCTCCAGTGCCCATGTGAAAAAAAAAGTGAAGTGTGAGAGTACACATTAAATCCCATCGCTTGGGAGGAAGAGAACCCTGGGTCCCAGAGGCTGCTGGGCTGCTACTCTAGCCTACTCACCAAGTTCCAGACGCAGTAAGAGACTTTAGCTCAAAATGTTCCCAGAATCTGAACTATGATACCTCAGGTCATCTGATGGTCTGCAGACGCACACACACACAAATAAATGTACATGCTCCCAGAGTCACAAAAAAACACAAACATACACACACACACAAACACATACATAAACCCAACCCCATCCCCACAAAGACACATGAACAAACACACACATACACACACACACACAGACACACACACATGTACATGAACCCAACCCCATCCCCACAAAGATATATGAACAAACACACACACACAGAGACACACACACAGACACACAAACACACAGACACACATACACAGCAAGAACAGAAGCAAAAAAGTGAACAAAATTCATGAAGAACAAGCAGGACGTATGAATAAAGAACACTTATAAGTAAAAGTTAAATGAAACCAAGAGAAGATGAGATGGATGCCATACAAATATAAGATAATTTTTATTAAGTTTATAATTTTCCACGTGCTGAATGCTAGATTGTAGCCTGACTGCAGTTTCTCGAAACCCAAGTGCATTAGGAAGACTATTTTAAGTAATGAGTTGTTAAGTCTTTCAGTGACACCCCTTGTTCTTTTTCCTTACTTTAAGATAAGAATGAGGAGACTTGATGAAATAATGTGAAAGTTCCTCCACATTCAGTTATGTTACATATAATATTGGAAATAGCAAGGAAGACAGCAAACTCAGGAAATAAACAGTCATCAAATATCAAATTCACATTTCGTGTAAGAAAAGCAGCCATATAAAAACATGCTTAAGTAGCACACTATCAGGAAGCAGAATATGTAGATGTCATTCTACTAGATGCATGCACTGTGTTGTATAGGAATTGGGAAAATAAATAGGAAAGATCCATAATTGGGACATTGGTAACAATTAGTTGCCACACTTAGATTGAAACAAAAAGATTACCATAATTTAGGATGACAAAAAGGTCAATGGATCACGTAACTTGTCAATATTAAAACACAATCTCCTGAAGCAAAATAGTCTATATGTTTTCTATGGACACAATGATAGAAAAGTATATATCCAAGCAAAATTCTTAAGCAAAATCTATGTAGGTGACTTTCAGATAGCTATTCTCACCATGAAGACCTGAAGATGATGTACCTAATAATATCAGGGTGAAGGCAATGATGAGAGATGGCAGGAGATGAAGCACTAGACTCTGAAGGCACTTGTACATGGAAGCAATTATCCCCGGGTGCTGAGGCTAATATGATTTCAATGGAAGCATGTGAACTAAACAGATGTTGTGGCTATGGCCCCCATAAAGAAGGCTTTGCTCAGCCAGAAAACAATTGGCAGGTTAGTGAAGTGGCACCTGTTCATACCTTAGGAAAACAAATATTTTTAACTGAGCCCATAGACAAACATTAAAGCCAGAAATGACTGTTTTAAAGGTGGGTGGAAATCTTGAAAAGATTCTGAAATCATCTAAAATTAAAATACAATTACCTGCTTCATTCTCATGGTTCTGTTTTTCACCTAGTAAATATCAATGCTAGATTGAAATTAGCTAGATGTTGCTTCACATATGAGGATAGAAATAGAAACAGAGGCATTTTGACAACACCAAGTTTTGTATTTCTAATGCTGCATGGAGCAAAGCTATGATGGTGTGTACTAACACTACCAGCCATGTTTAGGAACAAACTGATCCTGGTAGAAAAAGCCCTTGTGGTCTGCCTTGAGGGTGCTGTGTACAAGTGTTTCAAAGAAACTGTAAAGTTGAGAAAAATCTCAGTAGATAATGCTTAGTTTTTAAGTGACAATCAAGACGACAATGTGGGGGTTAGGGGTTATTTGGCATCATAGGAAGCAGAAAGAGTGTGCAAGAGAGAGAGGAAGAAGATATTGCATATAACAAGAAAATTAAAGTGATCAAGTCAAGCATGAAGAAAGGCAGGAATGTGAAAGAAAGGAATGTATGCCTAGCACATATAATGGATTGAGTTTGAGCCAAAGCAACACACACAGACATGTGCACACATGCATACACACACATGCATGTACACACACACATGTGCACACACACATATGCACATACACATGTGTGCATGTATGTACACAAGCACACTAATCAAAAAAAAAAGATGGGTACATAAAGTGTTATGTTATTTTCCTAGGTGTTGTGGTCCACCTACTTACGCTGTTGAATGATGGTGATATTAATGAAATTAATGGATTTTTCTAACCTTGATTTTAGGTGAAGCAATGTGAAGCTACCCACACGATTACTTTTAAGTGAAAATAGCTATGTTATATTTTTTAAAATAGCATTGATTTATCACTAAGGACTCTAATGATAAATGTTAATTTAATAGCCTAGAAGGGCAGCTTAAAGAAAGCATAAAATTATAATGAACCAAAATAACGCCACACCGTGTTAAACTGGGGCTCGACTGCATAGATTAGCACAAATTATATCAATTTGCCTAAAAGAGTCATTTCTAAAATCAGACTACTAAGGGCTTCTCTCTTGAATTTTTACCTACTGCTAGACTGATACCAAGGTCAAACTTATATTAGAAAATTATTATGTACAAAACTGAGGAGATTTCAAGAACTTTTTAACAAGTCCTTGAAATTAAGGGTTTGTCTATTTTTAGTAACTTTGAAGCTGTCTAAATTTAAAGTCTTTAGATAAAAGCTTTGATCTTCTCATGCTTCATGAACCAGCATCCCACGGAGCTGTCATGCCAGCGATAGTCCTACTGGGAGAGACATCAGTCCTGTATATTGAATAGGGAGCTTACCGGCGTCATGGATACTTCTAAAGCTCAGCTTGATATCTAAAAAGCATTTTCTGCATAGAGCATGCTTACTGTACTCAGCTATTTGAGGTACTGTAGCACTTACCAAATTTTCACATGAATTGCTGTTCGCTGAATAAAACTATTGTACTGGTTTATAAAGCCCTGTATATTTTTACCTTCCAAATGGACATTCAACAAGCTTCAATTTTGTCTTCTTTTTAGTCTTACATGACTCAATCACTCTCCTTAAAGAAAGATTGTAGAAAGGGAACAGGTTGCATGACAAACTTCATATTAAGGGGAATTTAGCTTGTTTTATTTTATTTTATTTTATTTTAAATAAGGAAAGGATGTGCTCTATATCACTGTGTATGATGTATGTCTGCCTTCAAATGCATGTATATACTCATATTACATATGTGCAACAATGTTCATGGGCTCAGAAATCAATGTCAACTTTCATTGTCAATCACTTCCCATCTTACTTTAAGTAAAGATCCTCAACTGAACCTAGAGCTAAGGTTTATGTTGGTCTAGGTTGGCAGGCCAGGAAGCCTCAGGAGTATTCCAGTCTTGATCCCTCCAGTGCTGAATTAGAGTCATGCCCTGCTTCCCTTGGCTTTTTACTTGGGTGCTACAGGACTGAACCCGGGCCCTTCGTGTTTTATAGAAATCACTTCACCTTTTCTTATGTGTCAGTCTGCATCATTGTAAAATCTCATCTTGTGCATCACAGTGAGTGCACATCTGTTGTAAATGCATTGTTTTGTAGAATGCGATTTACAGTGGAGCAGGATACATATACCGACATCTAAATTAATTTTCTAGATGGGGGCATTTAGGAAGGTCAACTTCTGACAGTGAACTAGTCCAAAAGAATGTCTAAAAATACAGGTGAAAAGCTTGCTTCAGGAAATACCTTCCACGTATCTTTTAATACTTATTTTTTATAAAAATTAGTAGCATAAAATTCAACTTTAAAATGTATAGGTTATATTTTAAAACTACTTGAATTAAAATTGGGTTATTTTAAATAGAGAATTGCTCAATACTATCTCTCTGAACACAGCATACAACATGCTTACTTATTTATTTATTCAGTTATTATTCTGCTAGGCTAAGATTCAAAATAGGTTACCAGTGAAGCAAGAGAATTTCTGCCTAGTCTTGCAAGAGTTTTATCTATATGCTCTAAAAATAGGGAAAGCTTTCATTTGGGAAACTAGCTAAGATTCAGGAGTCATGAATTTCAAAGACAAAATAAACAGTTGTGTTTTAATTATGATTATTTAAGTCAAACCATGTAAAATGTCCTTGAGGCCATTTCCTCCCCCAGAACTCCCTCCATCTGCTTTCACCTGTATGTAACTCTCAGATCCTCAGGGAGCATTCTTCCTCAGGGGGCTAGAGATGGCTCATCGATTAAGAGCACTGACTGCACTTCCAGCGGTTCTGAGTTCAATTCCCAGAAAACACATAGTTGCTTATAAACATCAGTAATGGAATCCAATGCCCTATTATAGTGTGCCTGAAGACGGCAACAGTGTAATCTCACATATAAGATAAATAAGGAAAAGAAAATAAGAGAATCAGAGAATTCTTGCCAGTTAAGATCCCAGATAAATTAATTTTCCTTGTTACAGATAAGCTTGGGTTTAACCTTAAGTGTTTATGCAGTCTTTGCCCTTGACAAGCTCTGAACCTGCTCCAGAGTATATGTCTAGGAGAAGCCTTAGAATGAAATTCAGTTCAGCAGGGCCAGCTTCTGATTTATGCAATAGATATGAAATTAGGGAATGAAGAATTCCTCTTCTATGTTCCTCTATCTTCTAAACATGTTTCAAGAAAAACAATGTAAAGGGATTCATAATCCAGGAGCTGGAATCGACCTCATGAAATACATACTGGGACAAAAAGATCTCAAGTATGTTTCTTTCACTCGAAGCTGTGGCTTCATAATAATTGTACTTCTGCAATAACTAACCTTAGTACTCTATAACAGCAGTATGAGACAGGGAGGGTATACAGTAGACTTTTGGTGGTGGTGGTGGTGGTGGTGGTTTATTTGTTTGTTTGGCTGTTTCCTCTTAACCCCAACTATATGACTATAAAGACACTGATGGGAAACAAAATCCACTCAGAAGAGCTGGTGACAGAATTGTAAAAAGATGAGTTGGAAGGTTAAAAGAGTTCCTAGTTTGATCCAACACTGATCAAGGAGCTTGAAAGTCACTTCTCACTCCAGTGGAGACAGAAATGGGGACCAGAAGAACTCCGGGAGAAACTAAGCTCTGGTTTACACACTGTTCCTACAACAAAGACAGCTAAATGTAAGGCAATAAGAAATCAGAACTTTAATAAAAGTGTTGGCAGTGAAGACATGGAAGGAACATAGATAGACGAAATCCATTAGGCACTGTCTACATACAAGGGAGAAGAGAGGATGCAGGCAAAGGGAGGAAGGGATTGAATAACAGACTGAATGTATAGAGCTATATGAAGAGAGTCTAAAACACTGTGGTATGTATGATTAGTGTGATGAACAAGACACTGGACTTCTCTGTATTTGTTTCCTATTTTGCAGAAAGAAGGGATTGGATTGAAACAGTATGATACATAATGCCACTTAATGTCTTGAAAACATCTTATTCAAGACAAAAGCAAACCTAGTAGCAGATGCATTTGTAAACAATTTAAATAGTAGCTTGTTTAAACAATACTTAGCAGCAAAATATTTTTAAAGGGGGTTGGGGGGTTCTCAGAGTCTGAACCACCAACCAAAGTTCATACACAGGCTAGACCTAGGCCCCCCACACACATAAGTAGCAGGTGTGTAGCTTGGTCTTCATGTGGGTCCTGCATGACTAGTACAGGGACGACCCTAAAAACTGCTGCCTGTACATGGGATATATTCTTCTAGCTGGGGTGCCTTGTCTGGCCCCAATGAGAAAGGAAATGACTAGCTTGGCAGAGACTTGAAGTTCCAGCATGGAGGGGATACCCATAGGGTTCCCACCCACTCAGGAGAAAAGGGGAGGTGGAAGGGGAAAGACTGTGGGAGGGGGATACCAAAAGGGGGGCAATGAGCAGAATATAAAGTGAATAAGTAAAACAATAAAATTTAATTTAAAAAAATCTATGAGAGGGAACTGAAGACTATCAAAATGAAAAAAATGAGATGCAATAAAATGAAACCATGATGTCTCAGGTAAATACAGTCCATCGCAGACCAGCCTTCTGCTTGGGCTTCTGCTGTGTTCTAATTCAGGGCTCTCCTGCTTGAATTGCATACAAAGCATCTATGATATTGCCAACATTTTGATTCAGTAGGACCTGGTGGCAGGAAGTGCTGACGATTTCATTTTCCACATGCACCCCTGTGATGTCAATAAGTACCACTGCTTTCTTACCGCAGTGCGCATTGCATTTTGATGACTTAAGGTGACAGGCAAATCTGTGTATACTGTATGAATTGAAATTCCAGACATTTGGCATTGGTGAAGATAGTCATCCAGAACTAGCTGTGTATCAAGACACTTGTTCTCAAAAATACAGGACAACAGTGATTACTCCTCATGAAAAACAGGATAGAGTAGGCTCACCACATTGCCAAGTCTGGTAAAGAAGTCAATGGAGTGTTCAATGACTTTAGAAAAATTGTCACCCAGTGATTGCATATATGTTAGTTATTTTGAAAATTTACTCCTCCAGAACATTTCATAGACAGATAGACAGACAGACAGACAGACAGACAGACAGATACATACATATATACATACATACATACACACATATATGCATACATAGATACATAGATAGTACATAGATAGATAAATTTGCTATGCCTTTAGGCATGATTTTACCTATTTTATTGAGATGATATGAACTTGATTCTCCTAATGCTGTCCAGAAATAGAGGATACAAAAGTCTTACTACTGTCAAAAAATAAAACTTCCTTTGCCTGCACTGTCTGTGTATCACTTGAACACACAGCTGAGTCACCCCTGGTTTTCACCTGCCTTGCTTATCACATTTCAGCCATGCCAGTGACACTTTTAGAAAGTGACTGAAATGCTGTTGCCATCACTTGCTGCCACTCTGATGGAGCATCTGTGTCTATTTTAAGGTATTTCTTTTAGCTACCAAAGCCTTTTAGAGAAATGAGATTTGAAACAGTTCTTTCATTCCTATGTTCCTTTTTAGAGAGGTCCTTGATTCCCCACCACTTCCTTACTTAGGCACTGTAGACAAGATTTCATTATCACACATTTCCTAGATGCCAAAGCTTTTGAGTTCCTTTGTTTCAACTATTTCTCAAACATTCAGCAGACACCTTGTACCAAAGGAGTGAAGTCAAGTGGTCATCATAGGTCAAATTGTTTTAACGCCACAAAATGAAGTGTATGCAAGAGCCAGTTCTGGTTAGTATTGTGACACAGAGCCCTCTTGACCTTAGTTCTCCTTAAAATAGAGCAAAAATGGGATTGTTGAGATACAACTGTGTGTGTGTTTGTGTTTGTGTGTGTGTGTGTGTGTGTGTGTGTGTGTCTGTTTCTTTATGTGTGAAGAATAGTTGAGAAGAGAGTTAGAGATAGATTGGAGGTAAGCACTCTGGTTTATGGATAGACATTATCAAACTCTTATCCAAAAACTCACAAAATATTTCAATGGTTCATTTAAACCAATATAAATTCTTTCTAGAGAAATATTATAATATTATCAATATGACACTATGATAAATTGGAAAAAAGATTAAGTGTTCACACCTCAGAGTGCTATTTTTTCTCACTAAGCAATTATACTAATCCAGGACTATTAAAACCAAAGAGCAAAGAAAATAAGAAATGACAGAGAAAAATAAGTATAAAAAATTTAATATTGTGGCTCTAAAAATTTACCCTAAATTAAATTCTGACTTCATTTCAAGTATTCTAACAATTAGAAACATTTACCTTAATATGTTTTAGGATAACTTCTTTGTACTGCAAAATTTTGGTTTGATATTTTTCATTGATTATGTAAATTCAATAATTCAGTTTGATGTTTTAAAATTATTTTTAATTCAATTTTAAAGTCAATGTAAATATTGTCTATAAATTTTATATTACTATTGTCATCACTTCAACAAGGAAATGCTATGCTTTTGCAGTAGTATATGAACTGTGCAAAATCCACACCAACTGGTTGAAAGACTTTGTCTAAAGGGCTTCAAGTCACTTGCTAGCTGATTATTTATCAGAAAAATGTGTAGACAGAAAATCACTAAATAATACCTATGCTGTAAAAAATTCAAGATATATGTTCACCATTGAAGTAGTAAAAATGATCATGATATTAGCAAGTCACAATAATTTAGTACCTGATGATGATTTTCCAGTGAACATAATAAAAATTCTCCAGTTAAGTCTACGCTTTGGCTTCAAACCCTGTAAAATATAACTTTACATACTCAAGAAATTTCATCATGTGATTATTACTAAGGACATTATGGTAAAGTAGCTATCATGGATTATCTAGAATGGCTCAATATTAGTACCACTTAAAAACAAGGAAACACACTGGCCTCTGTTGAAGAGATACAGATACACAGTTAGGTCCTAGATTTGAGGATGAGGGAACAGAGTTTAAAAACACGAGATGCAGACAACTTTAAAATTTGGAGTGGAGTTAAGGAACAAATTGCCTATGAGCCTCAAGAGTGGAGGATGAAGCAGCTGACACCTTGGGTTCACTCAGTGAGACCTATGTTGGACTTTGGACCTCCATACCCTTCAGGACAATTTAAATTTTTTATTACTGTGTATTTTGTGATTTGTTACATCAGTGATAACAATTCATATATGGTAGACTTTGTGCCAAGTTCTTTTTTTTTTATTGTATATTTTCTTTCAAATGTTATCCCCTTTCCTGGTTTCCCCTCTATCCTATCCCCTCTTTCCCTGCTTCTATGAGGGTATTCCACCACCCACCTACTCACTCCTGCCTCCCCACCCTCGCATTCTCATACACTGGGGCATCAGTCTTTAACAGGACCAAGGGCCTCTCCTCCAACTGATGCCCAATAAGGCCATTCTCTGCTGTATATGCAGCTGGAGCCATTGGTCCCTCCATATATACTCCTTGGTTGGTGGTTTAGTCCCTGGGAGCTCTGAGAGATCTGATTGGTTGATAATTTTGTTCTCCCTTATGGGGTTGAAAATCCCTTCAGCTCCTTCAGTCCTTTCTCTAACTCCTGCATTGGGGAACCCATGCTCAGTCCAATGGTTGGCTGAAAGCATCCACCTCTGTATTTATCAGGCTCTGGCAAAGCCAAGTTCTTTATATTAACTCACACGACCCTCAAAACAATCCTAAGAAACAAGTAGCAACATTTCCCACAGTTTATATGCAGTCAACATTTCAGACTCACAACTTATAAGTAACAAACCTAGTATTTAATGCGTGGACATTTTCCCTAAGGACCATATGCTTAAAACCTTTCAACATTTCTAAGACATTTAACATTCATTTGATTTATTATAGATAAAAAGTACTTTCTCTCTAACAATTATTCTAGAAAATGAACAAATTGAAAATAATCCTCCAAAAGCTCCAAAAGGAGAAGATTATAGGTATTTTTCAAAGTAGTCTTATTTTCTATATTAAAATCACCAATTTTCAGTTTTCTCAGGAACTCAATGATATATAAATATTTTATGAAGAAAGAATAAAAGTGACATCACCAGTCTATCATTCTCCACAGTATAGAAAACTCTACTCTACTGAATCAGAATATGCTCACCCTTTCACCTTCCCTTCTTTCCTGTCACCTCCCTTCTCTCTTCCATTTACTCTTTCTTCTTTCATCATGTTTTCATACAATATATTTTATTATAGTATTTCCTGTCTTCTAATTTTTTCCAGATCCTTCCCAACTCTCTTACTAAGTTCATTCATTCTCTCTCTCAAAGAAAGAAAAAAAACAAAAGAACAAAACTCAGACCAACCACCTAAAAACCCAATAACACAAAAATTACTAATAAACTAAAACAAAACAAAACCAACATGCAATTTGTTTTGTATTGGCTAATTACTTCTGGGCACGGATCCTACCCTGAAGGGTCACTCCATTGAAGAAAAATGATTGATTTTTCCATCCCCAATAAGTTCAATTGAACAAAACAAAACAAAAAAGAATTGGTTAGGGAGTTTGTGTTTATTTTCCCTTTCTTTTTTTTTTTTTTTTTTTTTTTTGGTTTTTTTCGAGACAGAGTTTCTCTGTATAGCCCTGGCTGTCCTGGAACTCACTCTGGAGACCAGGCTGGCCTCGAACTCAGAAATCCGCCTGCCTCTGCCTCCCAAGTGCTGGGATTAAAGGCGTGCGCCACCACCGCCCGGCTTATTTTCCCTTTCTATTCTGGGATTTTATCTGGCTTGGACTTGTACAGGTCTTATGCATACTGTTAGTGTTTGTGAGGTCATATGTGCATCAATACTCATGTCTGAATAGCACTGTGTTCTTGGAGTCATCTACCCTCTGTCTTTCTTACAATCTTCCTGCTTCCTCTTCCACATAGGTCACTGATTCTTGAAGGAAGGGGTTTTAAAAAGTCGTGCTATTTAGATCTAGTCCTCCAAAGTCTCTCACTCTCTGTGCATTGAACAGTTGTGGATCCTTTGTTAATCACTATCTACTGCAAGGAGAAGCTTCTCTGATGAGACTTAGGCAAGGCACTGATCCATGGATATACATGTACGTCATTAGAAGTCCCATCCATCCTCTTTTTCAGTTAATCATCAATTCATTCCTCAAAGAACAGAGGAAGCAGGGTTTGTGCCCTCCTGAGAAAGATATGCATTACTGAATTTTTAGGCTACTGTGCCTCAAATACTTATCATCCTTGGTTCTTCTCTACCCCCTTTCATAGGTTACCTCTCCATTTACTCATTCATAATGAGAGCTGTCATGTTGCTTGGGAGCTCTGAACATCTTATAACCTTGTCACAAAAATAACACCACTCTGTCTGTGTCATCGGATGTGAAGAGCTGGTGAAAGATACCTGGTCTGCTCCTCACAATGTTCCACATCAGGAAGCTGGAACAGCCAAAGAGTATTCATCTTTGATGCTAAATACTTGAAAACACTTAAGGTTACCGGTGTCTTGGATTCTTTGTGAGCAGGGTAACCTTTGATAAGAACTGAAGCACAAAATCATTTTAGCATGATTACTAGGAGAAAGAACAGGTTGAATACTGGGTTTTCAGAGCAGATAGAGAAGAAAAGAATGTTTAGAAAAGAGGAATGTTTAAGTTGAACATCCTAGTTGGAAGCCCAGGGAATAGAAATGTTAAACTTTGGGCTGGTGAGATGGCTCAGCGGGTAAGAGCACCTTCTGCTCTTCAGAAGGTCATGAGTTCAAATCTCAGCAACCACATGGTGGCTCACAACCACCCGTAATGAGTTCTGACACCCACTTCTGGTGCGTCTGAAGACAGCTACAGTGTACTTACATATAATAAATAAATAAATCTTTTTTTTAAAAAAAAGAAAGAAATGTTAAACTTCAACTTTTAGTTTTAATTTAGTTATTTTTCTTTTATCAAAAAATAGATTTGTTTTCTCATATAACATATCCTGATTATGGGTTCCCCTTCCTCTACTCTTCCCAGTTACTCCCTACCTCCCCTCCTTTCCCAATTCCTTCCCTTTCTGTCTCTCATTAGAAAACAAGCAGACTTCTACAGGATATTAATATAATAAAACAAACCATATCACAGAAGGAAAAGAGCTGAAGAAAAGGTGCAGAAAATGGATACAGATGCCGAAACACATTTATTTGCACACTCGGGGATCCCATAAAAACACTAAACTATAAGCCATAATATATATGCAAAGGACCAAGGGACCTGACTATATATATATATATATATGTCATGAATAATAAATTTTTAAAAAGAAAAAAATAATAATCCTGATACAACATAATAAGACATGAAGTATCCAAAGATGCCACTGAGTTCATTTTTTGTTGGTCATCTACTTCTACTGCTGGGCATGTACCTACCATTAAGAGTAACTCATTTCCTCAGCGACAGTCCACTGGAAAATAATTAAAATTTAATTTGTAAGTGTTCTCAATTAGAGAGCACTTCTAGGTTAGGAGTAGACCCATGTATCTTCTCCCTTTCACATCTTAGTACCCTACCTGGTACAGACCGCGATGGCCTTGTGCGTGCTGCCTCAGTCTCTGTGAGTTCTTTGGTGCTTTCTTTGATCCTGTTGATTTAGAAGGCCTTGTTTTCATGGTGTCCTCCATCTGGCTCTTACAGTGTTTCTGCCTCCTTTCTTACAGGGTTCTCTGAACCATAAGGGATAGGATTTGATGAAGACCTTCCACATAGGACCCCGGGTTCCAAGCTCTCTCACTCTTTCCATAATATCTGGTTGTGGGTCTCTGTATTTGCAAACACCAAATTTTAAAAGAGAAATATTATTAGAATGTAAGTAACAATTACTTTTGTAAGAAGAAACTGAGGTTGTACTTAAAGTGCTCAAGGCAAAGTAGAAGATGTATTGTACCAAAAGCATTCAGAACCAGGTTATATCTAAACTTACTAAATACTAAATTACAATTATGATTGGAAACAAATGATTGCCTGAGAATAGATTTATGGGTATCTAATCAAAATAAGTGTTGAAGGCATTAAAAATTGTAGTCTTGTCTTTAATGAAACAACACATAACTTTTTATAGGAGAAGTAAAACTAAGGCTGCTTTTTCTTTCACATTCTCTAACTTTTAGCGATAGATTATTGTCAAAGCATAAACACCTTTGTTAATTATAATCTTCAAGTAGTTAGCAGAGGTGATGATAGCTTCCCTTCAAATCTCTTCAGAAATCTGTATTTTAAAAATAGTCCTTCTCGCGTGGGCACTTTCAAGAAGACATATTGGGAAGTGTGATTAGTAAATGGTGTTCTACACATGTAGAACACGTCACAAGTCAATGCTCAAGTGTACAGTGCACTGTAGCACCGTGTAACTCATAACATAGTCATGGAAACTATATGGTAAGTTTAAAAGTTAAATAAAAAAAGGTCATGTCCAAGAATTTCAGTTTATAAACTAAAATGCTAGAGTTTCTCCTTGTTATGTAATGTCATGTCATTTTATATTATTATTTCCAAGGCATTCTAAGTGGAAAGGCAGGACTGGGAACACAGCTTAAAAATAAAACAGTTATAAGACACACAGAAGACTCTAATTTTGACCTTTATTATCAGAGGAGAGAGAAAGAGAAAGAAAAAGAAAGAAAGAAAGAAAAAAGAAAGAAAGAAAGAAAGAAAGAAAGAAAAGAAAGGAGGGAGGGGAGGAGGGAAGGTGGGAGGGAGGGAGGGAAAAGTATAAAGGTGAGGATCATACTCCAGAAAAGTCAACTCTATTACCAGAATTTGTAATAATCTTTGTATACAAGAAAAAGCAAGACATGAAAGGGACAGAAGGAAATGAAGAGGGAAACTAGTACTATAAACACTAACACTGAACAGACTGTTCTAAAATCTGTGATAATCTGCACTGCAGTAGCATAAATGTTGGTTTCCCATCTCCTCCAACATCTACAGCTCTCTTAGAAGTGGTGTGACACTCACCACAAGCATCATTTAGTGTGCCTGCTCTGGTTTGCCACTCTCCAAAAGGCCTCTTGACATTCTTGGTATTCAACCCATTATCAGAACAGAGTGACTGAAGTTGATAAAGTTTATCTTTAAGTACAATTGTGAGGTCATTTTTATCAGAAAAGTTCCATCCAGACAAGATTGCTCCTCATTCTGCTCAAAGAAATTAGATATTCTTGCTGTTCATTTAAAACATGCCTGCATGACTAGAGAGGTAGAGCAGGCACAGACTATGAAACATATGATGGAATTTACAGAAATGAAACCATAAGGAATAATCTAATAAAGATAAGATTGACCACAAACAAGGAAAGAGCTGAACAGAATTTTCTCCTCTCTACGGTTCCCCTTACACTTTTAAGCTGTTCTTAGTGGATAAAACTTTAAAGAGAAGAATTCAGATGAAGTGTACTTCTTACCCAGACTGAAGAACTCATGAGAGGGTTCTCTCCAAACAACAATGACTCATTCTTGTGAAGAAAGGAGGACTTAGAAACCTCACTGAATATTTTGAGAATGAGAAATGGTTTCTATCTAACTCCATGGAAGAGAAACATTCTCCAAATATTCAAAATGCTAAACCATGTCCGTTAAACATTTCTGCTATTACAAGAGAATCTGTATATATTTCTAAATTTTCCACCACTTTACTTTGTAATAGGTTTAGAAAGGGAACACATTTGTTCCCAGAGAAAATATTTTCCTTACAGGAATTATAGTATGGAGAGCCTGGTTTTTGTTTTTTGGGAGAAAACTACCAGGGTCACTAGCAAATAAAATCCTATTAAAAAAAATAGTCTTGGCTATCATCCTGTTGTTATAACATGGGCAATGCTTATCCAAATCACATGGTCAATATTATACTCAGATATCTGTCTTCCTGTTGTAATGAGTATTCTAACTTTTCAGTACAAGATTTAATAACTAAACATATGTTGGCCAACAGAATTTTTTGAGTCTTTTTGTTTAAAAAGAAGAGAGTGCTATCCTTTTTAAACAAGCTATCATGTGTAAGGGAGACTAATTTCTCAGTTACCTGCTCATTGCAACTGTGCCCTGGCATGCTTGCACGAACTCACACACAGAATCAATAAATAAGATGTAACTTATGGAATTATAGGATATCATATATTAGCTTTACATTTTCCTTTCTCACTTCTCCAACATATTAGACAAATGTTAATACCTGCAAGGATTCCTTTACCTTATGAATCATGAGTTGTCTTAGCAAAAGGACATTCATAATTCTCACTTTTCTTCAGGCAAATGAATGGCAGAAATTTCAACAACACACTAACACTGCACTACTTCTAAGTTAATGAATGTAATTAAAATTCAGGCAAAACCAGGCAAAATATAGAGTTTAAATAATCATAAACTATAGTGTGGACTTGAGGTGTAGTTCAGTGCTACAATGCTTGTCTAGACTCTATCATCCTGCAAAGGAAACAACAACAAAAGCAAATTAGAATTTCCAACCTATATTGAGTCAAGGGTGCCTTGTCTAACATCTAAGAGGTAGAAAATCATTTTAAATGTACATATATTGCATATAATTTTAAGTGTTTTAAGTAAGAAGAAACAAAAAGTTGATATACATGGTACCAATAAGATAAATAAAGCATGTTTCAAAGTCAAATTATAATGTCAAATTATAGCTACCAGAGAATATTAAAAGTATAAGAGAAGAAAGAATCTACAGAATTTTGTCTACCATAGAATTAACTGATTTAGTAAATGAGCCCATGAATATTTTGGTTGTTTTCTTTGGAGAGAGTGTTTTCTTGTTTTTTTTTGTTTTTGTTGTGTTTGCTTATTTGGGGAAATGGTTTTCTTATGTAGCCCTGACTGTCTTGGAACTCTCTGTGTAGATCAGGCTGGCTTGAACTCACAGAGCGGTATCTACCTCTGACTTTCCAGTACTAGAGTTAAAGTTATGCATAACAAGCCAGGCATGGTGGCACATGTGTTGCCTCAGCACTCAGAGGCAAAGGCAGGCAAATCTCTGTGGGCTTCAGGCTAACCTGGTCTACAAAGTCAATTCCAGAAGAGTTAGAATTGTTATAGGGAGAAACCTGCTCCCGGCCTCGAAAAAAGAAACTATGCATCATTAACCTGGTGATATATTATTTTTTATTGATTATTTTCAAATTCCTGGTTAAAAAATATTTCAGGTAACTTTAATATAGTATTTATTTCCAAAAATATATTGATTTCTAAAACCCTATATTGTTTAAAACATTTATTTGATCCTTTAAAAATGGTCTATAAAACAAGTCATATCCATCCTACATACATGCTAATTCCTATTCATTGATTAAAGTCTACATGGATGATACTGTATTTAATTGATACTATTGTTCTGTTGTTGTTGCTTTTTTAACGATATTTCAAGCTTTTTTGTAAGGTTTATTTGTTTGTTTTTTGTAAGTACACTATCGTTGACGTTAGATGTACCAGAAGAAGGTCTCGGATTCCATTACAGATAGTTGTGAGCCACCATGTGGTTGCTGGGAATTGAACTCAGAACCTCTGTAAGAGCTGTTGGTGCTCTTAACCATTAAGCCGTAGCTCCAGCCCTGAAACTATACTATGGTTTTCTCAGGTATAAATGTAAGTGATTAAGTGGCATGAGCATTAGCCAGGATGGCAAATAAAAGCAAGTGCACACTCTAGGTCCTTCTGGCAGAGAGCTAGTGTGACTCTCAAAGACAGCTTGCCCAGAAGTGCACACATCCCAACATGACCCACTCTTTCTTCCATGTTCTTTCTCATTCTACATCTAAGCAATTACAGGATCCTCAGGGAAAACAGATTTTACCATGACAATTTTAGAACTGCTGTAGTCTTAATGGGCTTTGGTCCCTTTAAATTAATATACTTCCTATCTTTAAAAACAAAATCCTAATGGCTTTATCTAACAGCTGCTTTGTTTGCAAACCTATTTGCTGAAGGTCAGGGAACTGGGAGCTGCCTTCACTTGTACATTCTGCATAAGGTCTTCATTAATGGCTTGCTGTCCTAAGGACTCTCTGTAACTGAAATTTTCTAATTTTCTTTCTAAATATTGTGTGTGATTTACCACCATGTTCTTCACATTCTTTCATGATAGAATTTCATCTTCACTCTTCCCCTCCCAGTAACAAATCATCATGAGTACCGGCGCGAGTAGGTATGCATTTTGTCAAGCCAAGTTTTACTGCCCAAGGTAAAAAGTAGTTTACTCTTTTAAAGTTTGTTTTGTATGCTTGTATGCATGTATCTCCATGTTCACATTTGTGTGTCTAGGTGTGGCATGCACAGATGTCAATGTCAAATTGCTTCCTAAAGTTGTTCCACCTTCTATTTTGAGACAGGCTCTCTCACTCAATTTACCCATATGGCAAAATTTGCTGTCTGGCTATTAAGCCCAAGGATTTTTCTGCCTCTGTTTCCCCAGGGCTGCAGTTACAGAAATGAATTACCATAGCTAATTTTTCTCACTTAAAAAAAAAAACATTTAAACATACAAAGCAGATGTAAAGTTGTTAGATAATAAAGTGCTAATAGTCTGGCATTAATGTTATATAAACTAAACTTATTTCACAACATTTCATCAAGAATAATTTCAAGCTAGTTGTTAATATGTTCATCTGCACTCATGGTTGGAATAGACAATAATTTCCAGCCTGCTCTCAGCTCCAATATATAAATTGCATGTGAAATAAGAATAGGCCCTCATCTCAACACTGAAATGCCTGCTGGTTCTGCTGGTGAATGAAAAGAGAAGTGTAAGGAGGAACGAATGTCAGCTCTGCCTGCCATCAAACCACCACTTTACAACAGACGTAATATATCTTACTTCCCTTTCCTTCCCACCCAGAAAATTAATAAAGGTTTAACCGCAAACTAAGCCTAGTGTATGGTATGATGGGAGAAGATCTTCAGCACTGTATGCACATTTGCCTGAGCTCCTTTCCTGTTGCTGTTGTCTTCTTTGTATTCCTGTCCATCTTCCCTTTTCCCCCTTTAGGCTTCTCATTGTGTATGGTGGATGGTCAGATGAAATTTTTTCAACTCAATGTTTTTCTTATTGCTTCTCTAATTTTAAGATATATACAAAAAATACTGAGGTGGCGTTAACAGTTTAGTTGTAAGGAAGGTGATTTTTCCATAAAGACCTCATTGTATATTGTACCGACTGTACTTGAAATGCATTGCTGTCATCATGACATTGTTGCCAACGATTCAGGACAGTACTCTTTCTTACTCATGGTTTCCCATGTTAGATTTATTCCAAGACCATGAAAGTTCAAAGGCAGCAAAATAAAAATTTTCAGAAACAAACAATTCACAAACTTTAAAAATTCATTTGTGAGCACCATGGTAAAATCTTGAACCATCTTACTCCTTCTGTTTCTTTTTTTTATTATTAGATGATTTCACAATTGTTATTTACAATATCTCCTTCCCCAGGTTCCCATCAAAAAGAAAAAATGAAAAAATAAAATAAAATAAAATAAAAACTAAGACAAACCCCTGTTCCCTCCCCCCTCCCCCTGCTCACCATCCACCACCTCCTGCTTACTGGCCCTGGTATTCCCCTACACTGGGGCATAGAACCTTCACAGGGCTAAGGTCCTCTCCTCCCATTGATATCCGACTTGGCCATCCTCTGCTATACATATGCTGCTGGAGCCATGAGTCCCACCATGTGTACTCTTTGGTTGGAGTTTTAGTCCCTGGAAGCTCTGAAAGTACTAGGTAGTTCAAATTGTTGTTCATCCTAAGGGGCTGCAAACCCTTCAGGTCCTTGGGTCCTTTCTCTAACTCCTTCATTGGGGACCCTATACTCACTCCAATGGATGGCTGTGAGCCTCTACTTCTGTATTAGTCCGGTACTGTCAGAGCGTCTCAGGAGACAGCTATATCAGGCTCCTGTCATCCAGCACTTGCTGGCATCAACAATAGTGTCTGGGTTTGATGATTGAATATGGGAAAGAGTCCCAGGTGGAGTAGTCTCTGAATTGTCCTTCCTTTAGTCTCTGAATAGCAGCCTTATTTATAATAGCCAGAAACTGGAAACAACCCAGATGTCCCTCAACAGAGGAATGGATAAAGAAAATGTGGTACATCTACATAATGGAGTACCACTCAGCTATTAAAAATAATGAATTTATGAAATCCTTAGGGAAATGGATGGATCTGGAGAATATCATCTTGAGTGAGGTAGCCCAATCACAAAATAACACACATGGTATGCATTCTCTGATAAGTGGATATTAGCCCAGAAGATCAGAATACACAAAGTACAATCCACAAACCACAAGAAACTCAAGAAGAAAGAAGACCAAAGTGTGGATACTTTATTCCTTCTTAAAAGAGGGACCAAAATACCCATGGAAGGAGTTGTAGAGACTAGCTACTTCTGTTTCTTATGCCCACCCAGCATGCCCAAGCAGTGTATAGTAGCCATACTGTGTAGTGTAGCAATAGCTGTCTCAGTTGCAAGAATGTCATTCTACAGATGTCCTAGTATTTGTGTTCAGTAACACTTAATTTTTTAATAATACAAGAGTAGTGATGATGGTTTTATGACAGCATATTGTTATAATTGTTCAAGCAATGATATCCTTAGATGCTATTGTTAATATCTTATAGTGCTTGATTTACAATGTAAATTTTATCACAGTTACAAATATGTGTGGATGAGTACATGTATGCATGTTTGTGTGTATGTGTATATGTGTGTGTGTGTAAGTGATTTGGTATCACCTGAAGATCTATGCATCCTGTAAGAAGTATTAAATACACCTCCAGATGATGAGGACTTTTTAAAAAATCAAGGCAACATAAAAAATTGCAAGCAGGAAATATTATTGAAAAGAATATAAGACTAAGAGCAGAAAGATTCATTTTCTTGACTGTGCTCTGACTTCAACACTTAAGATTTTCTAGTCTTCTACATCTTTAATTATACAGTGAACAACCTACATTAAATAAACTCTAAGTCATGTCTCACTTGAACATACAATGATTAATTTCTAAACCCTTATGAAAGCACAATAATAAAAATACTTAATAAAGCCTGCATTTTCTTATCTACCAACCTCACCCATTCCAGGCACAGCCAAGAGTCCTTGGGAAACACAAATGTCTGAGTAGCCAAAATAAATGCTAATGTTCATGAACTAAGCCTTGTTCTAAGGAAGCTCCAGGGGCCTCTCACTAGGCGTCTGTTTACTCTTTAAATAGCCTCTCTTTTATGTTTGATTATATTATTTTCAAAGGCCTGGCACTTTAGTGGCAAATTGGAAAGGGACTATGAGAGAACAGACTGCAGAGATATATGGAAAAGTGCTTTGTAGGCTCTGAACTGCTGTGCAGATGTTAGTGGATGTCAATAGCCAGAGTGACTGACACCTAGCAGGAACTATGAGAGACAAGACTAAGAAATGGAGTCAGAAACAGCACAGGAATTCTAAAATCCTGTTTGGGTGGGCTGCTCGGAACATCAGTGAATAGATTTACTCTCTTTGATCGTTTCCAAGGTAGTCCCAGACCTGCATCCCAGTACACACCGGTGGAAATGACCGGGTTATCAAGGTAAAGCTCCTTTCCAGCCCACATGATATCGGTTGAAGAAACTATGCACTTGGAAGCATCCTCACTGTCGTGCAGCTTGACCTGACGTCAGGAGACCATGAACCTGTAGCCTGCCCAAGTGCTTGCCCCTTAAAGAACTAAAATGCAAGTTACACAAAAGATGAGCTACATTATAAATACTTTGGAGATTATATCTACATTCCCCCAAATAAATAAATATTCAGTGTAGTTTTGAAGTGTGAAGTGAAATTTCTGTTGTCCCCAGTGAAAGCTATTAAGATAATTATTCATCTCAGTACATTTAAGACCCAATGACCTTCTGTTTGTGTCAGGATTTTCTCCAACATGATTTTACCCTCACAAGACAATCCAAAAAGCTGAAAACCATAGGGCTCGCTAGCATCCAAACCATGTGCTGTACTTCAGCAATGGAATAAAATGCTTAATAATTTGTAAGCGATTGTGATAATCAATCTGAAGGAAGCAAAATTCATAGCTAAAAATGCTTGTCAACAGATACACAGTCAGGGCCAGTGAGATGTCTCAGCAGGTGAGTGCTCTTGCTGCCACGCTTGACGAGCTAAGTTTGTTCCATAGGACCCATATGATAGAAGAATAGAATTGAATTCTGCTAGTTGAACTATCACACAATAGTACTCAACACACACATACTAAAAATAACTAAACAAAATGGAATATATACTCTATTTTGCTTATAAATTTATATTTTTATTTTCAGGTGTTTATATGTATATAATACACACACACAAGTGTGTATGTATGTATGTATGTACGTATGTATGTATTAAATACAGACAGTCAGAAATTTAAGCCAAAGTGCTTTCAGCAGCATTACTAAGCTGTTAACAGGAAACTCCTATGGCAAATTAAGAAGTCTGATGTACTGTCCTCTTTAAGCATTTGTCTGCCGAGTTATGAAAGCAATGAAGTGGCAGATCTCAACAAAATCGATCCTTTACTTTCTTCATAGTGGGGAGTGTGAATCTGAGAACATTTAGGCTTTTCGTTCTGTTAACCAAAAGTTATCTGTGTTGCCAGAAAGCAAGCATTTAATGATAAAACCTTGATTGATCTCTTATGTTGGTGTTCTCTCAACTGTAGGCTAACAACTGATATTTTCCTATTGTGTTGCTTGAAAGATTTGTTTCTGATTTTGTGTGTGCAGGTTTTGCCTGCATGTATGTCTGTGTTACAGATGTGTGTGTGTGTGTGTGTGTGTGTGTGTGTGTGTGGGTGGGTGTTCATGCTTATGCATGCATGCCACCAATTGAATCCAGCAGAGGCTGTTGGATTCCTGGACCTAAAGTTCCAGACAGTTGGGAACCACTGTGAAAGCACTGGGGCTGGAACCCTGGTCCTCTAAAAGGGCAGGGAGTGCTTCTAATTTCTGGATACGTTATCTGTTATTCAACTTCAATGGCAGACATTTCAAAAAGGAATATACACACTTTTGTCAGAGTCTGCCATCCTGACCGCTTGATGCTCTGCTTCCAGAAATCACTTCTCAAAGACAGGGCATCTGAGGAGAAAATACCAGAGTGACTGAGGGGTGAATAAAAGAAAGGCCATCAGTCAGGCAGCTGCAGGTTAGACAGATGGATTGACTTCCAGGCAGACCAGAGCACAGTTTGCTCAATTACCCTTTTGTACAGCTTGGACAGAGACACAAGAACAGACTAGACTGCTAAGCCTTAGTTACCAGGAATATTCCAAAGACATTGTTAAAGATATAAAAATAAGTTGTTCCATGCTCCCCATTCAGGAAATGTACTCTGCATCATGTTGCGCTTGAAGATTTTATGCAAGTGAAGCTGGCAACAGTTGTCATTGGCAACTATCTTGGTCATATGACACCTTGAACTGGTACAGATGCCACACTACTGCAAGGTCTTTACACTTGACACCAGAGACTTGCAGTGTCCTCCATTCAAACAGACGTGTTTTCAAAACACTCTGGAGGCTTTAATTAATCCAGAACTTTCTAGAAAGGAAGAAAAATAACTACAAATTACAAGTACAAAATTCTAGGGCTTTTGGTCCATTTCAATTTTAGCCCTTTAGTCAAAAGCTCCAACTAGTAAACACAAAACTCAAATAAAACAGAGAGGGAAATATTTAAATTATCCTTTTTAGTTTTTCTATTTCCACAATCTGAATCACACAGTAAACAGGGGTTGAAGGTGTTAAAGCACTTTACATTAACAATTTTCATTTAGAAACCCAGGCACCTAACATTGCCTGTGCTAATATTTGCTTTGGACTGTTCTGCGTATTTAGTCTCAAGCTTCTCCGAAGAGCTAACACAAAAGCCCGCATTCCTATTTGCCTAGCTAGTGTGTGATTTCACACACTGTGTATGATACGCTCCCACAGAGGCCACATATTAGCTGTTCTTCAACTGAGCAGTGTACTTAGCTATGTTGGGAAATGTGAACTTTGTAGCTAGAGGAGTCAGCAGACGTCCTGAAACTCTTATCGATTTTACTTTGGAAACATTCATCCTGTCTCTTTATTTACTAAGTCCACCTTTATTTATCCCAACTGCCCCATTTTCTCACAACTGTATAAGAAATTGAAGTTTCAGACAGGGTGTTCTAACTCTTGGGCTCTCTAAATCTAGCTGTGTTTGGTCCCCATGGCTAATAACAATAATTATCAACAGCAAAAACCTTTGAACATAACTGCCATCCTCAAAATCTCTCACACTTTCCTTTCTTACCTCCACATTCACTGTAGGATAAAATCTAAATTCTTTAAGCCTTGCTTTAACCACTTTCCAGATATCTTTACCAGTCTTCTCTCGGCTGTGTTTTCCTCTATTGCCTCTACCTGGACCCAACTCTTGGCCAGCACTGGCTGCACAGAGAAGAACTTGTGCTCCCAGTTCATTGAGTTTCATCCAGATTTCTTCTATCCATTGGAGTTTTCATCCTTGAGAACTTGATACAAATGGTCCCTTCAGAGCAACACCTTCTGCATCCTATCCATCAGTCTCTCATCTGCTCCTACAATGCTAGGAGCACTGCTTCTATGCTGGTGCAGTGCCTAGCAGTTAGTGAGGGCATGGTGCCTGACAATTACTTCTTAGCAAAACTTAATGGATAGTTATCTGTTATATTAGTGACAACACTGAGATTGACACCATCATTGTCCTTAATTTTATAGCCAGAAATCTAAGCACACACTGGTTAATTAACTCCTTGATAAGAAGAATGCTTGGTATAGCCCCACACATTCTGAGCACAAGGCCCATGCGTTAGCTACTAGTGCATTTTGATTTGTATTGCCATATAGAGCATATTTTGCAACATTTTTTAGATCCTCTCCACCTCTGCACCCACCCAACTTTATATGGTTTCTTCCCACCCCTTCTCTTTCAAACACACCACACAAACACACACACACACACACACACACAAATAATAATAATAATAATAATAATAATAATAATAATAATAATAATAATGAAGAAGATGAAGAAGGAGGAGGAGGAGGGGAGGAGGAGAAGGAGAAGAAGGAGAAGGAGAAGGAGAAGGAGAAGGAGAAGGAGAAGGAGAAGGAGAAGGAGAAGAAGAAGAAGAAGAAGAAGAAGAAGAAGAAGAAGAAGAAGAAGAAGAAGAAGAAGAAGGAAGAAGAAGACAAAATGCCCGAATAAGACAAAACAAAAACCTACTAAAAATGATAGTTTGTTTTGTGCTGACCCACTACTCCTTTGTAGCTAATAAAACTAGTGACACTCCATTGAAGAACTGAACAAAATTGGTTTTTCCCTTTGCCAGAAGGTATCAATTCAGTCCTCTCTCTGTCTCTCTGTCTCCCCTGCCTCTCTCTCTCAAGACTGGAACCTCAAGCTTGAACCCGCGAACCCATGAACATCTTGTTTGTGCATGCTGCCACAGTCTCTGCACAGTTCCTATGTGCATCCACGTGTTGTGTTTCTTTTGAATCATCTTTTACCTCTAACTCTTAAAATCTTTCTGCCTCCTCTTCCACAGATATCATTGAGCTTTGAGTGGAAGACTTTGATTATAACATCCCATTTAGGACTGAATACATCACTTGTTGCATAGTGTCCAGTTGTAGGCCTTCGTGTTAATTTTTATCTACTCCGAGAAGGAGCTTCTCTAATGAAGGTCAACATGGAACTGTTCTATGGGAATATCAGCATGTCATTCTACTGCTTTGTTCCGTTAGTTTAATGGTAACAGTGGGTTTTTCCCTAGACCCATGACTTCTATAATTCCAGGTTCTTGGCCACTTTAGCAGTGTCAAGTATGGGTTCAATCTTCTTTGGTGGTCCTTAAATACAATCAAAACAAAGTTGGTCACTCCCACTCCATGTATGCCATATTACACTAGCATATCTTGCAGGCAGGTCTCTGTTCTAGGTCTCATGATTTGTAACTGAGTGATATTATTGCCTTTCACCTCTGGAGCATACATAGTACTTCCCACCACTATAGATGCTAATCAGGAGGAATAAAGCTTCTAATTGTACACCAGCTAGACTTCTCCATGTTCAATGGCTTATGTAAGTGAAGACTTTAGGAAAAGGGCCTTACTGTCAGGTTGTAGAAAACATCTGATAGCCTTGGCAACCACCTATGATGTTAGAGGATTCCGTAGGACACCCTCTTGCAGAATGTTGCAACAGGACATAATGCATCTTGTTACTGGAGGTTTTACTTGGTAGCATAATATATCTAATTGAACTATTGTCTCCCCCATTATACTGTAGCTCCATTTAGATTTTTGTGATACATGAACATATTGTAGGAAATACAGTCGGTTTCCATATGTTTTTCAAGAACCCTTTAGTCTTTTTGTCTCTCCCCATATTCCCCTTTATCTCTCTCTTCCACACCCTTTCTCATTCTGTCTTACTTTAACACAATATTCTATTCCCTTCCTGGAGATATCACTTCCTCAGTTTCCTTACTAGATATTTAACATCTAGAGTTCTTTAGTGTGTAGTACTCATATCTAAAAGTTAAAAGTTAACATCCATATTAAAAGAAAACATGCAGTATTTGTCTTTTGGGTTTCAGTTACTTCATTCAGCATGATTTTTTTTCTAGCACTCTCCATATAACTGCAAATTCCATAATGTCATTGTTCTCAAAAGCTGAGTAATATTCCACTGTGTAGATGTACCCTGTCTTCATTATCCATTCATCGGTTGATGGACATCTAGGTTGTTAACAATTGCTTGCTATTATAAATAAAGCAACAATTAACATGGATAAAAAGAATCTCTGTTGTAGCGTGTGTAGTAAATTCTGAGAATGGAGAACTATTCACCGTGATCAATAATAAAAAGGTCTTTCAATTATATGTACTGCAGTATTTTTATAATGTCAGCAAATGCCATTGAATTTAACATACACTTAATGTGTTTTCTCATTTAGACATATTTTTTCATATATGTGTTTGTGTGTGTCAGAAATCATTTAATGTTACAAAGGTTTAGAAGAAAATTGCAAACTTCTAAAATTATGTTTCAGAAATTCAAGTCTATCTATTATTTTCAAACTGACAGCTATTACTAATAATACTGTGCTAGGCATTTTCTCTATGGAACATCTCCCAAGCTTTCAATTTAGACCACATAAGAGGAGGCAGAAAGAGTTGAGGAGTCAGAGGGTCTGGAGGACACCAAGAAAACAATCTTCAAAAGCAAAACTCATGTGAACTCACAGAGACTATGGCAACATGCCCCAGGCCTGTGTGCTTCTGCACTAGGTCCTCTGTGTATATAGTATAGCTTCCTGTTTAGTTTTTTATGGGATTTCTGAGAGTGTGTAGCAGTGAGTCTCTGAGTCTGTGCCTTTTCTCAGTCTCTTTTTCTTTATTTGGTTTGTCTTGTCCAACTCAGATGTGTTAGTTTTATTTTGTATTATTGTCACTTAGAAGTCTGCTTTTTAATGAGACACAGAAAGACAGTGGATTTGGATGTGAGGGGAGGTAGAGAGGACCTGGGAAGAGTAGAAGACAAGGAAGTCCAGAATTAGGATATATTATGTGAGGAAAAAAATCTATTTTCAATAAAAGAACAAATAAAATTAGAGGCAAAAACAGATTTCTACACAAACAAATCTCTGAAGATATACCAATGACCTGGAAGACATTTCCTATTTTAGGTATTGACTGACATATAGCGATTATCAGGTTTATATGTTAAGAATTCACTTATTTCAGAAAATATTTTAAATTATATGAGGCGTGTTCTTATTTGTTCTGAACACTGAGGCAGAATGAAATTTTTGTAGAGTGTAGATGATAGAGAGAGAGAGAGAGAAAGAGAGAGAGAGAGAGAGAGAGAGAGAGAGAGAGAGAGAGAGAGAGAGAGGTAGGTAGGTAGGTAGATAATAAATAGATCTTTTAGGACTCTTATAAGAAATTACCTGAAAAATGCCATTGGATTTTTCACAGAGAGGCAGAGTCCAAGCATTTTCATCTTCTGTGTGTGGTTTGTTTGGTTTGCAGTGAATCATTTCCTGGGGAAAGTTTTAGTTCTTTCCAGATGAGATTCATAAACAAAACATGCTATTACCTGCAGTCCTTCCTGGAACGGTTAATAGGTCATTATCTATAACCTGGCGTGCTTTGAATGTGTAAGAAACAGTGAACTTTTATTTAACCTAAATGACACCATTGCCTTTAAAAGCTGTTAAAAATAGCAGTGCCAAAGAGGCAATATTATAATATCCAGTTAGAGGAATTTCAAGTGTCATTATCTCTCTAAGCAGTAACCATGAGTAAATTTGCAAAGACATTGTCTCTTTTAAGTGGAAATCTAAAGTGCATCTATTATCACCTCAGTGGGATAGGTAATATGTAGGAAACAGCCTCATTAAACAGCAGTGGAGAGAGCTGCACTCCAGGGGGACCCTCCCATCAGAAAGGTGTGGATGCTGTTTGATGCCTGGAAATTCAGCTGCTAGGACTAGGCTCACCTACAATGAGGGCTCACTCCCCAAAATAACAAAATTTAAGTTGAGACTCTCCAAAGATACTCCATCTCAAAAGCTAAGGGAATTATGTCCATCATCACTTTTCAACCTGATCAAGTATTTTGTATAGAAACGGAATGGAAGTGAAGGTTCCCATAAACTTCTTTTAGCCACCCTGCCACTTCCTTCTTTCCCCTCTCATGGTCAGCTTTGCATCAGTGTGGCACATTTGATAAAATCAATGACCCAATATTATTGCAGTACTACTAACTAAAGTCCATAGATACATAGTTTTTCCTCTTTTTTGAAATATTTAGAAATTGTATGTATATTTAATAGCACGTACACATCTTACACTGTCAGAAGAATTTCAGTGCCCTAAAAAAATTTTCCTATGCTTGATCCAGTCATTCCTTTCATCCTCCCAGGAACCTACTGATCAACTACTGATCTACTCTTTACTTTCTCATTAGCTTTGTCTTATCTACAATGTCACATGGCAGACTTGTGCACTAAATAGACAGCCTCTCCAAGTGACCTCTTTCATTTACCCATGTCAATTTCAGGTTGCTCTGTCTTTTCATAGCAGACTGGCTATCTCTTTTCAGTGCTGAGTAATATACCTCTGGGTAGATGTCACACAGATTGTTTAAGGATGTAATTGCTTGCTTCTCAGTGTGAGAAACTAAAATGAAAGTTTCTATGAAAAGTTTGTACATGTTCATGTGAGCACATATAATTTCAGGTCATTTAAAAGGCACAATCATGAGCAGTATTTTAGATGCACAGGAATAGCAGTAGGCTTTGAAACTGGAAACTTCTAGTTCCAATTCTAAGCTGGATCCTTCAGTATTTTTCCTAGTGGTCAGCAAGTCTGTCTCTGCCTCTGTAGGTGTTACAAATGCATGTGGGGAACTTCTGTTCACTGACTGAGTTATCCACATTCCTGGGCCTTATCAGTTCTCTGTTTCCTGTTAGGAAGATGTCTAAAGCTTGATCTGTCTTGTCTTCTAATGAAATGAACTGCTTGTGGCAAGACTTACATTTATTGGCATATATACTCATCCCATTGAGAAATGTGATCACATAAAATAGCTAAATCCCTCTCTAATCTCTTATATCCCTAGTTTTCAAAACTATTTGGGAATAAATATATAAAGTTTTTAAATACTCTTGAATATGTTTAAATGAGTTATCCATAATAGAAAATGAATCAATAGCATTTAATTATTCTCTGGTAAATATGAGACTTGAACTTTGATTTTGAACCCTAGATATATCATGCCCTGGTTTGATGAAGTTGGTATAGTCTTTGGGCTTTGTGTGATAAATGTTATACATATTTGTTCATTATGCAAACAATTTTGCTAATCTCACAGAATTTTTGTGAAGACCAACCCCCCCCCTTAAAATTACAACGTATGAAGACACCCACAGAGAAATAGTAGATGCAGCTTGGGGACTTGTATGAAAGAATAAGGGGAAGGATTAGAGACCCAAGGATAGGAACTCCACAGGAAGACCAACAGAGTCAACTAACCTGGAGCCTTGGGAATCTCAGAAACTGAACCACCAACCACCAACCAAAGAACATATGCAGGCTGGGCCTAGACCTCCCTGCACATATGTAGCAGACGTACAGCTTGTTTTTCACGTGGGTCCCGACAAAGTAGAGTGGGGCCTATCCCCAAAGTTGTTACCTGTCGTTGGGCTGCTTTGTCTGGCCTCAGTGGAAGAAGATGTACCTATCCCTGCAGGGACTTGATGTGCAAGTGTGGAGTGATGCTCAGGAGGTCCTCCACCTTTTTAGAAGAGAAGGTGTGGGAAGATGAAGGAAGGATTGTAGGAGAGGATGACTAGGAGGGGGGAAAATGCACTGAATGCAAAGTGAATAAAAGTAATAAAAATTAATTAATTCATTAATTTTGTAGAAAAAGATTACATTGGGTCTGAGTTCATAATACAACTTAATTATCTAAATAATAAATCATAAAAGAAATAAAATTAAAATGCATGAGACTGTTACAACTTAGAAAATCTGACAAATCACATACTACTTGTATAGTTATTATTTCAAGTACCTTAGGATTACTTAACATGCTCTTTCTTATACACCTTATATAGCATAATGTGTGTATATATATATACATATGTGTGTGTGTGTGTATGAATGAACATTTTTTCAAACCAATGAACATTTGTATCACCTCACATAGTTACTGTTTTGATGTGTAATAAAAATAGACTGATGTCTTCTCTATAAATTTTCTTTCTATGAAATATAATTTTAAAAAATAATGTTACTAACTATAGTTATCAGTATACTTCATATAGATATGAGGTAATTTTTTTGTACCTTTGTTTTTTAGCCCTCTTCTTTGAGAAATTAAATAGATTTTCATGTCTTTGCAGGCCATTTATAAGTCTTCCTGGGCAAATATGCTTATTTGTAGCCTCTTTTACCTTTTTAATTTGCCAGTTTTTCTAATATTATATACAATGAATCTCTTCTGAATTTTGCTAGGGAATTTTTGTTTTTTGAAAGGAGCAGTTCTTTTTTTTTTTTTTAATTTTGTCTATTAATTTTGTACCAAATAACAGTGTTTGAAATATCTTCTCCTAAATCTTAAAATTATTTTTCATTACAAAGGTTCTCTCGCTACTGTTTGATTTTTGATAGAAACTTTATAGTTTGATGTAATCCTATCTGCTTGTTTACCTGGAATTTGGTGTCAAACCCAAAAGCAGTTTGCCAAAACCAACATGAAGGATGTCTCATCTCTGTTTTCTTTATGGGTGTTATGGCTTTGGATTAATTCAAGCCTTTTATCTATCTTGAGCTACTTTTATGAATGTATTATTTAATACATGAGGATACATTTTATCCTCACTTCTTTTATACTAAAACTATAGTTTTGTTTTGTTTTGTTTTGTTTTTTAGAATCTGTTAACCTACCTTACTAATTTGTCCCATGTGTGAGTTGAGATGCTCTCCATGGAAGATGTCAAATATTAATAACACATATGTGAGAATCAAGGAAGAGGGGGTTGATAGCCTTAGAGGAATCATTAGACTACAGTGTAAATATAACCCTAGGTGGAAAACAGGGCAGAAGGCTGCAGGAAAGCCCTCTAAAGTGCTCTGACTGAGTTGTCATGGGCCATTGAAGAGTGAGCTAGGGAGTGGTCAACATAGGAGAAACCCCCATCTTATGAACTCGCCATCTTAGTATCCTTGTTCTCTTCAGCCTTCTGCTGGTAGGAGATAGAGGAAAGAGTGGCATTAGCATACATTATTTAGTATAGAGCCATAGCAACTTGCTAAGTTAGTATTTCTTAGTGGTAGAAATTGGAGGTGTATATTTTTATATCAACTATACCCCACAAGTATACTATAAATACCAGCAGAAACTATGAATTCTTCATCTTGCCATGTCTTTGACTTGGGTATGTGACATCAAGACTGATGACAAGTAATGCATGCCACTCTATCTAGAAATCTAGCTAGAGGCAGGCACACCCTGGTAAACAGAGGAATTCATGAAGAGGTCTTGATAGCACGGTCCACACGCACAGACTGCAACCACAGAGTGCAGGCCCCGTTTACTTTCCACACTTCTTCCTTTTTCTACTTTTGCTCTTGTATTGGTGCCTTGTCTGTAGTAACCAGGAGTCTAAAGATTCTTCATGGGAGAGAATATTAAGTCACTCTGAGATCACAGGATAGATACGTGCAATTTATGAACAAAACCTGGATTCTGGGGCCAGAAGATGAAGTTTGCAAAGAGTTAAACCTGTGAGGAATAAGGAAAAGTTTCAAAGCTGGAGGCAACTCCAGGGGCAAATTTCACCCACCTTAAAGCATTTCTCTATTCTGACACCTTTACAAATGATAAAATTACCTTTCAATAGAACTTCATATATTTCCTATTCTACTCTTCACCTTCCTAAATTATCTTGTTCTTTCCCACTTTTCCTCCCACTCATCAATTAAGAATAATGAGTGTCAGAAAAAATGGAATATATGAAAAGTGATTGCTAAAATATTAATAGATGTCAGCATTAGATCTCTAAGTTCACACATCCTAGTATCGCCCAATTTGAGATTTGTAGGAAAGCTACAATGGACATTCTCT
>NW_022196894.1:49883774-49901296 GCF_008632895.1 Mastomys coucha | reverse complement strand
CACACTTTTACACTTTGCATTCACGCTTGAAGCTGGGAATAATTTGAGTTTAGTTTATCAGGAATGGGGGGGGGAAGTCACAGAAATGTGATTTTCTTCCTACGACTTTAACTTATATGGAAAATTTTCTGATATATATTGATTAAAATCATGTAATTTACACAAATCTTAGTTTGGGGAATCATCCAGCAGCTCCACCAGCTGTGTTGATCAACTTAATAAATACCTTTTAACCTTTCTGATTTATCATGTTTGATTACACAGCTCCATAGCCAAGAAGGATATAGGAAATGTAAATTAGGATACATGAAGAGAAAGCAAGAAAGAGCAATTTTAACCAATGTAGATATTTCTCAAACCAACTCAGATGCTTAGTGTGAAATATGCAAAATGCAGTATCCCAAACAAGATTGTTCAACCAACCCAGAAGCAGATATCTACTGAGTTGATTAGGAACCCCATCATTCCACTTGTTAGCCTTGGTACTTCATTAACTCAATAATAAAATAAAGTTCTTTATGTCTGTTATTCCAATGGGGTTGAACCTAAAAATTTTCGGCATTTCTAAAAATGCTAATGCAATACCACAAAACAAGCTCTTATTAGTGAATGCTGTCTGAAAACACTGGTGATCTTATTGTTTAAACCTCTTTGGGATATATTTTTCTAAGGCACATTAAGGACTATTAAGGTTATTAGAAGTTTGGTGTTTGGGAGTTTGACTTGGCTATCAAGGAGACCTTTGACTTTCTCCTATCAAGATGCCCTTTGTTGTCATGGTTTTACAGTATTTGAAGAAAACAAAGTTAATCATGTCATAATAGATGTGAACTCTTTCTGAAGACAGACTCTCTTAAATTCCAGAAGTTTCCATTACTTCACATGATGCACTTAAAGTCCTTTGTGAAGCCTTGGAGCTGCTTTCTGTTGGTGGTGTTTATGTGAATACAGTACCGCTATTCTTCTTGCTAAAGTAATTCAACTGTATCCACAATTTCAAATTATTTACATGGTAAACTCTACAGGGTTTCTATCCATTGACATAGCAATGATACTCCTAACTAGTTAGACCTAGGGTTTCCTGCTGAGAAAAATGCCTAAATGATTGTATTATTTAAACCCTGAGTGTGCTCAAAAATAGGTTATTTTCTCTTCTTCTTTAGTGCAAGTAGTTTAAAAAAAGTCTCCAGGACAGGAACAATCTAATGTGAAAAAATGAATTGAGGGAATAGACAAATGTAAAGTAACATTTTGTTCATTATTTTCATTATATTGGACAAGTTTCTAACTTCAGAATTATTTTTATGCAGCATCTTAAAGATGTAGCATCAAGTTTAGATAATTAGAAGGATAATAAAAAAAAATTAGCCTGTAGCCAGTTCATGTAAGTTTCTGAATCGCATACATAATTTTTACTTTTATCATGAGTAACATGCAAAATAAAAGAAAATAGACTTAATCATTTCTCCTATTTGTTTTCATTCATCATGGGAATTTACATTAAAATAAAATTTAGATTTCATACTTATAATCTAAATAGTTTGATTTACTGTATACCTCTTCCCACAAAGAAACAGAGCAAGAAGCATTTTTAAGTGTTTAAGCTGGTTAATTATTTAAGAACCTGTGCCTTGGTACACTGGCATGGCTCTCATTGCTTATTCAAAAACTCATCTCTTAGGAATGAGTGATGACTTGTAACACAAGGATCCCATTGTGACACAAGCATCTCAATCCCTTTCACAGAATAAAGCAATGTGTGGAGTTTCTGAAGAAAAAAAAAAAAACAAAATATTAGAGCCATTAGTAACATTGCAAAAGTCAGTTCAAATCTGTTAGTTTTCTTGTGTGTACATTTTAGTCCATTAAATAATTTCCAAGCTAAATTAATTTTATTTGGTGTGAGCATTTTACAACAATCCTTTCATATCCCCACAGTGCTCGCCTTTCAAATCACCACAGTCCACACATTAATCAGCACAGTGCTCCTCGCTCCACACTCTAGAACCAGGTTCTTCTTTCAGAGAACAGTATATGGAGTTCTGGAAGCTTCAACACAGAGAAAAGATGTGGGCTAATTGATGTTACAGACTCTCTCTCAGTTTTGCATAGATGGATTTCAACTTGTACGTTATTTGAGGATAGGATTGAGACTGCGTCTCCTACAGCCCAGGCTAGCCTAAAACTTACAATGTAACTTGTTTCATCCTAGATACATCTCCCAATTTCTTGGATTATACATGTACAACACCCTGTCAGGACAGCTTAAACGTTATGAGTGTGTTTCTCCAAACTTTAGAGTGTTTCAGAAAATTTTAAAATAAGACACTGGGAATTGCCATCAAATAGCTGTCAGGTTAAAGAAAGAACTAAACAAAAATACTTACATAATAAAGAAAAATAGTATATTTGTTCTCATTGCTTCCCAAGGTTTTCATAGAGATAATTATGTAAATAGATGCTTTTTTAATATTAATATACATTTATGTTATTTCAGTGTTCAGTATTTGCAGTAATGTATATACATACATATATATATATGACTGTATATACATGTGTACACTATTGTAGAACAGATTTCCAGTAATGGAAATGCTAGACACTTGTATGTTTGATACTAGCAAATTATGCTTCTTTAAGTTCTGCTCACTTAGAGTGAACTTCAAGTTTCTATTCTTCATCTGAGTTACTTTTAGCTATTTGATTTATCATTTACATCCTCTTCCTATAAAATATATACTTTATTAATACATAATCTAAAATATTTTTGAATAGTATCTAAGAGGGCTTATATATGCCTTAAATCTTATTCATGGATGCCAAAATTAAGAAATTATGACAAGTACAAAAAGAATTACCTCCTGGCTGAAAGTCCAGGAGACAACTCTCTATAAAGGAATGGTTCACAAGTGACTTTTTGTTTGTTTCACTGTTGCTTGTTTGTGTCTTTCTCTGAGGATTCTTTTGTTGCCTGTATTTCTTCGTGTATGGTTGAGGCTTTAAGGTCTTTTCCCAGTTCATTTTGACTTGCCTATTGTTGTTATCCTTTTTCAGCTCATATTTAGGCAGTCCCGTAGATGAAACTTCATGGGTGTAGCTCCTGAAATTACTAGAAAACATAATTTTACAACAAACTTCCTGAACCTCTGGCTCTTCTTTTCCTTCTTCCACAATCCTCCTGAACCTTCATGCAAGGCTGAAGGAGTTGCTTTGTGGGGGTATTAGTTGAGACTGGGATCCCCAAATCTGCACTTTGATTGGTTGTGGTTTTCTATAATGGTCTTTTTCTGCTGCAATGAGAAGTTTCCTCTCAGATGGATGATGACTACACTTATCTGTGAGTATAAGGCCTAAAATGAGAGAGTAGTTAAGGATTATGCTGATTTAATAAGGTGGTAGCTGTAGGTTCTACAAGATGCATGACTTCACCTCCGCAGGGAAGAGCACATCCTTTCTTTATCCAATATCAAATGGTTAGCTCTGAAAATGTGTATACAAATAACATTATGAGAGTGAGAAAGTTATATTTTGGATTGTTTGTTCGTGTGTGTGTGTGTGTGTGTGTGTGTGTATGTGTGTGCACGCGCGCACGTGTGCATGTGTGAGTTATCACATGTAAAATTAATTAGTGAAAAAAAGTGGCGATGAATTTGAAAGAGGGCAAGGAAGGATATGTGGAAGGGTTTGGAGGAAGGAAAGGTAAGGAGAATTTATGTAATTATACTATAATCACAAAAGTTATTTTTAAAATGTTGCTTTTGGTTTTTTTCTAAATAAAATTCTTAACTTGCTCTGAGTAAAATGTCAGTGCAAAAGCTGATGACAAAAGAAAGAAGAAAGTAAAGTAATGATCTCTACTATCTTATTTCATTATATTAGAGAAGCCTTATATGACTTGTGAATCTGGAAAAGTGCCTGTGTTAGGACATGTTCTTTGTGAAACTGAGTATCTGTTCTATAGCAATTAATAAAAAAAAAATGCATCTGCCTTAAGAGATGAAACCATGTCACCAACACTTCTTGCTGCTCTGCCTCATGCACCTCTCAGGCAGTCTGTTATCTCCCACTTACGAAAATCTTCTTTCAGTATTCTAGTCCAATGGAATTTCCTCTAAGGAGCTTCAAACAACAACCCCAGGCTCATAGTCAGGATTCCTTTGTCACATTCCTACAGCACATGCTTTAGTTGTTCTTCACCTCCTGTTAAGGAACCAGCCCCCTCTTTTCATTTATATATTTCCTTCATGAAGCACACCTAGCATTCTGCCTGACGTAGATGCCTACTAAATACCTGATGCTGGGCTAAATATATGAGTAGGCAGACCTCTTAAAGGATGCATGGAAAATCCGATAGAATGGATGGGACCAAAAAAATGCTAGAGAGAGAGAGAGAGAGAGAGAGAGAGAGAGAGAGAGAGAGAGAGAGAGAAGGAGGAGGAGGAGGAAGTGATAGGTCAATACCTTTAATAGTGAAAGAATCCCAACTTACCTACAGGCCAGTCCACATTTGCTCATGACATATATGCACAGGTAGACGTAAAAGATAATATCAGCAGAGCAATGCAAGTCCCGGGACAATATTTTGAACTTCATCTATGTGGTCCTGTCACATAACAAGGATTATTATGTTGACCTATAGTCTGATGAAATGATGACTACTTAGAGTGCTATAAACTGTCAATTTTGCAAGTAAAATGAAGAGTGCACATCTTAAAATACAATCTCAGAAACTAATACTAATTTATAGTTTAATGGGATAATCGTTTCCTTCCACACATTATTCCACAGTGACCTGATCATTACTCTAAAATATCTACTGTGATGTATTTTTAATTACAGGAAGTGGAGAGGGAAGGGAGGAGAAAATTCCTATTTTCTTATTCACAGGCATAACTCAGTTGTATATGAATGATAAGATGTGACACTTGTAATAGCTAACACTGAAGATGAATTTTGAGCAAGAATTTCTGATATCCAAAGACCCAAGTCACTATCTAAGTACACAAGTTAGTCGAAGGAAAATTGACAAAAACAATGGAGAAAGGAGGAAAAGTTCTTCACTCTAATTGTCAAAATGACATTAGATCTTATCAGATGTTCTCCTCCATCCATCATCCATTGTAAATTTACACACATGAACATACACACATGTATATTTGACTGTGTATGTATATATTGACAATTAATTTGCATGTATATGTGACTGTGAAGAAAAATCTTAAATTCTACTTCAATGTGATAGATCAGTTATCAGAGCAATTCTAAGATGGAAAACTAACAGTGACTGAGTCATAAAAAAGTAGGGTTGTCCAACACATTCAAAGTGTGAACTTCACTCTACCATTAAAACTCTGATATTTTGTTATATTAATTAAAAATATATGGAATGTATGGTTTATAATTCATTCATGGTATGATGTATACTGTCCATGATTTGTGAATGTTAAAAAATTGTCATTTCTATAAAAAGATTGGAAATCAAATTCTAAAGTCTACAATCCACTGTAATGCAATAGTGTAGTATGAAACATTTAAGTGGGGCATTGAAATTTGATGGAAAGGAAGTGTTTCTGTATGCCACTTCTATCTCTATTCCTCCACCTGAATTCAGTCATTATTTTTGTCCTACAGTAAGATTTTCTTTTGCTTCAAAAAATTCTTCCCTGAAAACCACTGTTTTATTGGAACTAGTTTTGGTGGGTGGAGATGGCACATGTCTACTTTTTCTTTATTAATTAAGTTATTTGTTTACTTGATATCCCTCCTCCCTTCTCTTCAGAAGAGGGGAGGCCTCACATGGATATCAACCAGCATTAGCATATCAAGTTGCAATAAGACTAGGAGTATCATCTTTTGTTGAGGCTAGACAAGGCAGCTCAGTGGAAAGGGAGCCAGAGGCAGGCAACTGAGTCAGAGACATCCCCTGCTCCTGCTTTAGGAGTCCCACATGAAGATCCAGCTGCACAACTGTTACATATGTGCAGAGAGCCTAGTTCTGACCCATGCATGCTCCCTCTTTGACAGTTCAGTCTCTATGAGTACCTATGTGCCCAAGTTGATTGAACCTGTAGGTTTTCTTGTGGTGTTCTTTATACTTCTGGCTCCTTCCTCCTCCTCTTTCTCCTCCTCCACAGGATTTCACAAGCTCCACTTAATGTTTGGCTGTGGGTCTTTGAATCTGTTTCCATCTGCTGCTGCATGACACCTCTCAGATGACAACTATGCTAGACTCCTATCTGCATTCATAGGGGAACATCATTAATGGTGTCAGGGTGGGTTCTCTCATGATATGGTTCTTAAGTTGGGCCACTCATTGGTTGGCCAGTGCCTAAATTTATATTTCATCTTTATTCCTGAATGGCTTGTAGCCAGCAAAAATTGGAGGTCTAAGAGTTCATGACAGGGCTGGTGTCCTAAATCATTAGAAATTTTGCCTGGTTACAGGAGATGGTCAGTCCAGGCTCTTTATTCGCCATTGCTAGTAGTGTTAGCTAGGGTTACCATCATAGATTCCTGGGACTTTCCATTGTCCTAGGTTTCTAGCTTTTCCAGACATGCCCCCACAATCCAGTTGTCTCTCCCAGTACTCTCTATATCCATCCTCCCCAGACTTCATCCCTCCTGTACCCATCCCAAACCCTTCCCCATCCTGTCACCTCCCTCCATTCACCCCCAAAGTCTAAACTATTTCCCCTGCTTAGTGAGATTCAAGTATCCCCACATTTGTTCCTCATCATTATTTAGTTTCTTTGTATCTGTGAATTGTAGCATGGTTATCCTGTACTTTATGAGTAATATCCACTTACAAGTGAGTACATACCATGTTTGTCTTTCTTGGTCTGGCTTACCTAACTCAGGAAGATATTCTCAAAGTTCATCTATTTCACTGCAAATTTCATGATGTCATTTTTAATGACTGATTAATACTCAATTCTGTAAATGTACTACATTTTCCTTATCCATTCTTCAATTAAGGGTCATCTAGGTGGTTTCCAGTTTCTGGCTATTGTAAATAAAGCTGCTAGGAACATAGTTGTGCATGTGTCCTTGTGGTATAGTAAAGCAACTTTTGGGTATACACCTAGGGTTGGTATAGCTGGGACTTGAGGAAGATCTACTCCCAATTTTCTGAGAACCCCAAATTTTCAAAATTGTGTAAGTTTGCACTCCCACCAACAATGGAAGGGTGTTCCCTTGCTCCCCGTCCTCTCCAGCATGAACTAGCTGTTGAATTTTTTTATCTTACCTATTCTGAGGCATTTAAGATGGAATCTCAGACCCTCTTCGATTTACATTTTCCTGATGACAAACAATGTTGAACATCTCTCAATTGCTTTGTGGCCATTAGAGATCTCTCTGTCAAGAAGTTACTGTACACCATTTTTAAAAATCAGATTATTTGGTTTATTTATGTCAAGAATCTTGAGTTCTTCATATACTTTAGATATCAGCCCTTTATTAGATGTGGACTTAGTCAAAATCTTTTTCATTCTGTATGCTGCCCTTTTGTCCTATTTATGACATCCTTTGCTTACAGAATTTTGTCTTTAATCCTAGCACTTGGGAAGCAGAGGCAGGTAGATTGCTGAGTTTTAGGCCATCCTAGTCTTCAGAGCAAGTTTCAGGACAACCAAGGCTATACAGAGCTACCCTTTCTCAAACAAACAAACAGAAGACAAAATAACAGTTTCATGGAATGTAAGAAAACAATAGTTACAACTTAGCCCACATTTCTGAATGAATAGGGCTTGGGGTAATTTTGCATATGAAATGACAATTATCACTTCTGTAGGCTTTGAATTTTCATAGAGGGAGGAGTACTGTCGGAAATACCCCAATAACCTCACAAGACAGAATCCAATCCTCTTACAACTAACGTAGCTCCAACCTAAAATGTCAGATGTAACCAACACTGCTATAAACTGATATTACAAAGTATTGACACGTCATCTAAGCTGCTCGCATCCTATTATTGATATGTTAAGGGAGCTCATCCGCTCAGTTAAGTATCAAAGTCAACCGACTAAGCACGAAGGTAGTTTTCAGTAACAAACATCTTTCTACCTAACCCAGACACCAGCAATTTGTTCAAGTAAGTGTGAAACTATAATTTAGTTCTTACATCACAAGCTCTGAACCTATTATCATTCAGCTTAACCCTTTCAATGCACCAAAGAGAGCTACAAAGCACAGTGAGTGCTTCTAAGGACACTGATGCTATTAAAATAGCAGAGCAATAAATAATAATTATACATGCTAAATTACAGCATTCAGAAGTATACTGGAACTGCATCTAATTCTGTCCTCTGTACTATTTTGTTTCTGCTTGCAATGTGAGAGAGGAGTCTGAAGTCCATCAATAATATAAAGAGAATCATTACTCTGACCTTTAGAATTCATTTATATAGAAAAGTCATTTGCCACCAATGTGATAAAAATCATTACATTCATAATTATTTCTGATAGAAATAATTACAATTCAGTATTTCCCTTTTGATATCTGCTTTAAATTATTTGCTTTAGAAATATACAATTATAGTTAGTGGGCATTTTATGCTCAGGATTTTTTGAGGTTTTTTGTTGTTGTTGTTGTTTTTTGGTTTTGGTTTTGGTTTGTTTTTTTTGTTGTTGTTGTTTTTGGTTTTTTTTGTTTTTTTGTTTTTTTGTTTTTTTGTTTTTTTGAGATGCTATGTATCAGCATTATCTGGTCAGGAAATCTTTTAAAAAAATTTTATTACATTTTACTTACTTTCCAGTTCTATTGTTATGGTTTTGAGGGTTGTTTGTTTGTTTGAATGTTTTTTGGATAATAGCACTTTATAAAAAGTACTTTAATTATACCCTGCTTCTCACTCATAAAAAATTAGGTTATTTTATGTCAGGACATTTTGCAAGCTATTGTGTTTATCAAAGTGTCTTGAATTGGCACATTTCATACAGTTCTAACCCACTTAAACTGCATGTATAGGCAAGACATGGGCTGAGTATACAAGCACTGAGTACACAAGGGCTAGGAATGGGATGCTGTTGGTAAATGCTTATCCTGCATGCATGAGAGCCTAAGTTAAGAAGAAACTGTAGCATAGCTCATGAGTGCTTGTAATATCAGTACCAGGAAGGGAGGATGGGTATATCCCTTGTGCTCCCTGACCAGCCAGTCTGCCCTACTTGCTTAGTTTCAGTCTAGTCAGAGATAGTAGCATCCTAAAAAGATGGGTGGCACCTGAAGAAAGACACTGGAAGTTGTTCTTTATCCTCCAGATATACACATCCATTTACACGGAGATGCACATGCAGGCACAAATACATATATATGTATGTATATATATATACATATATATATACACACACATGAATATAGATGTTCATATACATATTGTGCACATCCACAGTCTACTATGTTATGTTGATGTTATGTTGTATGCTCAGACTCTTCGTGGAATATCTGACAGACAGTTTATATTTCTAATAGTGCCAAGTAATCTGTAGAGCACAAAATTCAATAATTTAGTTAATGACTATTACAGGAAGAAAACTGCAGGAGAATTCAAGTAAGCCGAACTCAATTTTCAGATCTGGTAGTTTAAAGATAAAAGGCTTTTTCTTCTACGAGAGGTGCAAACAGAATCACTCAGGGTGACAGGTTTTTCCAGGTCTTGCTGCCCCTTCTTAGACATCTCTAGGAGTTAGGACTCTAATTCATCACCGAATCACCATGGTCTTTGTAGTTACTGTATCTTTAGGAGGTTAGGCACCTTAGCTCTCCCGCAGAGGCACACCTTTCATCTTACACGCAGATGAACCAGGAAGTCATATGCACTTATTAGAAGCAAGTTGATGACTGTAGCCAACTCGAAAATGGATCCCAACATAAGCACTATTATGGCTCCTCATGTGGTCCAACGTACTTACCTTTTTCTGAGTGCGTGGAACAGAGATCCTGTCTCTGACTCTCTGTCTTTCTATTTTGTCCCTGTTTCTGTCATGTGTCTTATTTCCTTGGCATTTCCTCTCTCATTAGAGTCCTGTCTTAGCTGATTTCAATTTGGCATTGTCACTCTAAGACGCGACCCCTGAGTTTTCAAAACAGTTGAAGCGCCAACACTTTGATTTGTGGGCTCGCGAGATTAAAGGGGTAGTTTCTCTTACCGTTTGTAAATCAGAGAGCAGAAATAGTTCTTAGTCCTGCTGGAGAGGGAATGGAGGCTTCCATGAACTACCATGAAATGTTTTTGTTTTTAGTTTTTGTTTTTTTCTCCTCGTGGCAGTAAATAACATAGGAGGGTAAAATCCATGTTCTCTGCCTATGCAAAATATATTGCCTTTATAATATGATGAAGCAATAAGAATATCTCAAACTTCCATTGTTATAAATTATTTGTGGTTTCCAAATATATTAGATAAGTAAAATGGAAAGGATGTCACACATTCAAATGATAAATCATTTTACTAAATTTCTTAACTGTCAGAATACGAAGTTTAAAAATGTGTGTTCTTTTCTCTGCTGCAATTGTGCTCTGATCATGACAATAATACAAGATACAGTTCAGATTCATGCAGCTTTAAAACCTGTCATAAAATCTGGCATATGTATAGAACATTAACCTTCCATAAGAATGGAAGAGAAAATAGTATCTAGGAAGATCAATGATCAACATTTTGGAAAAGGCCTTTGCTTACTTTTCTTTAGGAAAGATTCACATCAAGGAATTCTGAGATTTCTGCAAACTGCATTGCTTGGTCCACCTTGGAATCAGCACCAATTGTCAAAAGAAGGTGTTTTTTTTTTTTTTTTTTTAATGGGAGCCGATTAGCAGGGCACAAACTGACACAGATGAAGGTGAAGTGACAACTCACCATCACATTCAAGTGCTTTATTATAAAAGATGAAATCTCAGGTTTCCTGTGGCTTTGTTGATCTGTATCTATGCTTAGCCACCATTAAAATACATACTCAAACTCCCACATTCAGGAACCTGATTTAGAACACCAGAGCTGTGTCCTGATTAGAACAGCCCATTCAATGTTAATATTCATGGTAGGGGCACACATTAAAAGTCCAGTACTTAGGAATCAAAGGTGTTAAAGGACATCCAGAGACCATGGCTCACTGAATCAACTAGGCAGGGTTCACATGGGCCCACAGAGATTGAAGCAGCAAGCACGGAGCCTGCATAGGTTTGCACCAGTCCTCTGTGTGTGTTATAGGTAAGCTTGCTTGATGGTTTTGTGAGATCTCTAACAGTGGGAGCTGGTACATCTCTTTTGTATGCTACTGAGACTCTTTTGCTCCTATCAGGCTACCTGGGCCAGCCTTGGTATGAGGGCTCTCACCTTGTCTTGTTGTATCTGGTTTTGTCCTGTTTGGTTGTGGTTTTGGAGGCCTGTACTTTTCAGAAAAAGAAAAGGAAGAAGAGCGGATCTGGAGGAGGTTGGGGAGCTAGGAGGAGTGGAGGGATGAGTAACTGTACTTGGGATATATTGTATGAGAGGGAAAAAATCTATTTTCAATTTTAAAAAAATAATAAAAGAAAAAAGGAAGTCCAGTATTAGAGTTGATGTGCTCACTTGCCTAGCATGCCTGAAGCCCTGGATTTAATACTTAGCATTGCAAAACCTATGAAATAAAAACTAGAGTAAAATACTACTTATTCTTTTATGATCCTCTGATATCCAAAGGTTTAATGTCAAAGGCAGTAATAAATTCAGCATGAGGAAAACAAAATTATGGGAAAGTTTTAAGGTTATTTTAACAGATCCTGGGTATATGATGAACAATTTTATATATTCTTTCATTTTTCAGATACCAAGTGAAAATACAGTCTCATTGCTTCTGCATACTATCCTGTATCTTAACAGTGGTTAAAAAAAAGTGCTTAAACACTTTGTACTACATATTTGCTTCTTATATTCTTGTTCCCAGAGACGTGTTTAGAGAGGAAGTAGCCTCTTGACTAATTGAATTTTAGAATGGGAATTGTGTCACCTTCCTTACTTAGTAACATTAGTGATTTCTATCCCGGTGTAAAGCTTTTATGTGTACTATACAGTTGATGGGTAACAGTGAAGGTGCCATCCATCTGCTGTTCAGAACGTCCCAAGATGGTTTTCTTCATTGTGCGTCGCAGATTGCCTTAGCTTTACCCTTTAGCACCACCTGCTGGACGAAATAACATCTGCTTAGGCTTTTCCCCTGCAGATTAAAATAGCCCCTTCCTGCGCTATACCTTCCTATGGCAGTCCTTGATGGGAACTCACACGCGAGCTTCTAAAACCTTAAAGAGCTTTGTAAGCCTAATAAGTTGAAGTAGCTCAGATGCTTCCTTGCCACTATTGCTAATGTAAATATCAAAGTGGGTTTTTTTTCTTTTTAATTAGCACCTATGAGTTTTATGTATTTACAGAGTAGGATGTGAGTGTCTCTATGTACACATAATATGTTCTGATGGAATCAGGGTAATGGGCACTTCCGTTTTTTCATATTTGTAAGCTCCTCTCATTCAGTTCCTTATAAAGCATATGGCAAGCCTATTGTGAACTATAGTCACACTGCTGTGCTCTTCAGGACCAGAAATTATCCCTCTTACCTGTTTTTTGTTTGTTTGTTTTTATCATCCTTCTACCCTTCCCTATTCCCCTTCCTCTTTTTAGGAAATTTTACTGTAATTATTATTCTAATTTCATATTGTCCTTTTGGGGGATGAGCGTAAGATTATTTGTTTTTCTATGTCTGTAAAGCCTTAACGTTTTCAAAACTCCATGGTTATGAACAGATATTAAAAGTATTTTACATTCTTAATCAAAATTATTCTTTTCACATTTTAATTTTTTATTACTTAGCTCAATGAAAAATGTTTCCTTCTTTTCTTTTATTTTTTTGTATCAGATTAACAAACAATATTTTAAATTTGATTGATTCCCCAATGCAGCAGCTAACCACTTTGTGAATAACTCTTTGTGAGGAGGGGATTTTTTATTATAATTTTAGCATGTTAATATTTTATAAAAAGTTAAAATTTAGTGTGATTTTTTGTCTATAAACTAAGCTACTTGAATACTAGATTTTCTCCATCCCGATAAAGTTGAATTTTGTTCTTACTTGAGCTATTTTTTAGACCTTGACACTTAATTTTAATTTTCAAAGGGATAAATTTGATAATCGGTTCCATGAAAATGTATTTCAAGCTATTTTAAGATCTTTGAACATGTTATTTTTGGTACAGCTTCATGTTTCCATGAAATATATTCCTAATAAATACAGTCAAGAACATAATCAGCTTGTAAATTCTCAGGCATTTCTCTGCTATAGCTTCAGGACAACACTCAAAATCTCTTTTCCCTTTTGCCCAAAGGCCTTGGATGGTACACTGTCAACTCAGCCTATGGAGACACCATTGTCATGCCTTGCCGACTCGATGTACCCCAGAACCTCATGTTTGGCAAATGGAAATATGTAAGTGTGGGCCTCCTGGGGCTTGATGAGCTATCTCCAGTTTTTAAAATAAAATCCTCTCTCTCTCTCTCTCTCTCTCTCTCTCTCTCTCTCTATCTCTATCTCTCTCACACACACACACAGTATGTGAGAGTATGTAATACTGACATAATGGTAATATTTATCTATGCATTTTTATATAGAAAAATGTAATGTGTTAAATATGCCAATAAAATTCATGCTTATTTAACTAGTGCTATTTTAAGTCAATCTAATAATTTAACAGTTATAGATCATCTTTATTTAAACTATCCATCTGTAAGTGTCACAGGGAAAGACAAAGTTCTGGAATACTATCAGGGGAGTGTGGAGTACAGTTCTATGGAGGAGATCATTTTCTCTTCACTGGTTTCTGAGGGATGTAGTTACTGCAAAGGCTAGATGGACCCATACCTTAGAGAACTCAGCTTCCCATGGGAGCTGGCCATCAGCTTTGTTCCTGTTGCTGAGTCGTCTTTGTGTGGATATTACAGATCAACTGTACATTTAACTGCTGATTTTATCCATTGCTTACAGTTAAGTTAATCATAGAATGTCAGATAAAACAGTGCAGACGTGTCTGGAAATGGAGAGTAGAGATTCCGGAAGGTGGGTGTGGGTGGTAGTTGAGTTAACAAAGATTAATGCCTTGGTTGAACACGGATCAACAAAAGATGCCTTTGTGGTACAGTTTCCCAAGGCAGGGCCACAAAAGACTTACAGCATTGAGCACGGTTCAAGTACATAGACACTTCCTGAAATACAATCGCATATTTCCCTAGTCCCTGAATATTTGCAGATATTTGCATAAGGAGAACATTGTTGGTTACAGGATGATTTATTAACTGTTTGTTTATTACAACATTTCTCAGAGTAGTAGTTATGTTTAAATGCATTGTGAATTGTGTGAGACCTTGGTTGGATTCATTTGTTAGGTTTATTTGACCACAAACTTTTTTATATAAAATATCTCCCATTAAAAAAAAAATGTTATACTAAATACATTTTGGTAAAAGTACCTAAGCTTGCACTCAAGGGATAAACCAGCATGGCCATTTAAAATGTCAGCTCCAAAATTAGACCAATGGCATCTCAAGTCTTCTATCGATAGGTTAATTAAGCATATTTTCTTACTATGAAAATGAGATAGATATTTTCCTCACAGTGTTGTTATGAGGGTTAAGTGATTAATTCATAGCAAAATACTTACCAGTAGCAGTACTTGACTGCTAAGTACAGACTTAAGAAGTCAGCTACTACAACTGTGGGGTTCGCCTCCCCAATCACACTGTGTGTGTGTCAGAAGAAAACAAAAGTAGGTGATACATCACACTGTGTCATTAGTATGTGCTTGTTATCGGGTCACTCCAGGTCATTCTGAACTCTTCTTGTTCTCTGTAAATGCAAAGGAATGGTGCTGAGGAAAGAGTCTGTTTGAAATCCTCAGGTTCCAAGTCTTGGAATCTACCATGTAATGTCCTCTGGAACAAACTGACCACCAAAATAAATGGAATCAACTGAGAGAATAACAAACTCGTGTGATAATAGTGTATAGGGACCAGATTCCACACAAGCTGAATTTGCCACAATAGTGCTGGAAGCCAATCAATAAAGGCTATTTTCAAATTGTTAGCTAAGCAAAAAGCTCCAGGAATAAATTAATGAGATGCATTTGAGTGACTCTCAAGTCAGTGTTGATTTGCAGAAACACTGTGCGTGCTCTAATTTAATGTTATCAGCTGGAAGAAGACAGAAGGTTTGGAAAAATTGAAAGTGAGCAAACATAAAGAGAAGATAGTTAGATTCCCCCATCACTGGAGACTCCCCATGGGTGGAGACAGTAGTTGTCAACCGCTCCCAAGTCTACCCTTCTTCATGAGCATCTGCCACAGTGACTGACACAGAAAAGGAATCTCACCACTGTCAGGATTACTGCCGTGTACTCTGAGAGCAGCCACGCTGCCCTCAAATCTCTGTACTAGTGAGGTTCACTGGTGGGGACCTTAGGAAGCCATCCTCCAAAACACTACTTTTATTGGATAATCCACAAGTGAGACTAATACTGTAAATCTAATTTACAAGTTTGTTATGAATGTTATACCCACTAATCACTTCACAGATAACCTAGAGAAAGCATCCGCCGTGTAATTAAGTGCTACAACATTAACGATTATTATCTATTGCAAAGAGAATGAGTGTGAAAACCTAAAGTATTCTGATAACATATATCCCACAGTAAAGGAACAACTGTAAAACTGGGATAAGATTAAAAATTTAAGACAAATATTCTTGATATATTTACATATGTGCATACATACATAAGAAACTAAACCTTTTGAATTCCTAAATAAATTTTGCAATCACATCTAATCGTTACTTAAAAATGAAACCAATCAAACTAATAAGCTTTATAGAATCTTCGTATTTGCTTAGATTTTAACCATGTTTCTTCATACACTTGGTTCTCAAAGCCCTTGTTAGGTAAATAATGGGGGATAGTTGGCCCTTATCTTAGACTAACTTGCTTCCTAGGTAAGTGAATTTTTGTGAGACTAGAGGGAAAAGGCACCATATGGACCAGTGGTCTCAGTTCCATTTCCTATGCCACATTGCATCTTACACTGAGAACATTTTCGTGATACCTTTCAAAGTAAGTTTTAAACCTTAGGTGTAACACTCAGGGTTTCAGTGGTTAATTTCAGGGAACCAATAGCTTCCCTCCATGTGAAGTGTGGTTTTTCTTACCATCAGCAAAGATTTAAGTGACACTGATACCTAAAAGCCATCACACTTCAACACCACCAACAACGAAATTCCATATAAAATAGCATGGCAAAGGGAATTATATGATGCTGAAATACATGAATTATGTGTATTGTCAACGTGTCTTGTTGTTTTGACTTTTAGGAAAAGCCCGATGGGTCCCCAGTATTTATTGCATTCAGATCCTCTACGAAGAAAAGTGTGCAGTATGATGATGTTCCAGAGTACAAGGACAGACTGAGCCTCTCAGAAAACTACACTTTGTCTATCACCAATGCAAAGATCAGTGACGAAAAGAGATTTGTGTGCATGCTAGTGACTGAGGACAACGTGTTTGAGGCACCTACCCTAGTCAAGGTGTTCAGTAAGTAGACTGCAGTAGATCTGTGAAGTGGGGTTGGTGGTTGGTGTTAGGAGGTGTTCTCCAGATAGATGCTAGAGTCTCTGCAATGCCTCTTCACAGGCAGTGAAGAGCTCTTTAACCTACTTGTGCATGCTGCCAGTGAGGGAAATATGTCTGGCATTAATGGGTGATGCTCAGAGAAGAGATAGAACAATACACTGTTTTGTTTGCCATGTAACTTTTCCTCGGATATGAAGTGCCATCAGTGACAACTCATCTGCCCTCTAACTTCCATTGATTTGTTCAAAGGAAAAAAATAATAATCTTTATGTAGATATAGGATACATGCATACTCATGCATATCATACAAACATATACACAGTAGAGTGAATCATATGAAATTGTCATTTTAATATATAAAAAGGAAAAATACAAATTGAAGCTATTCTATGATCTAGAGATCTAAGAACTTAATTTGTATATATACATATATGTAACGTGTGTGTGTGTGTGTATTTGTGTGTGAGCAAGCATTTTCTGACCTTCAATGATTATTGGTTCAATCTTTAACCTGTTCAAACAGTTAATAAAATTTTCCTAAAATAATAAAGCTCAGCACACTGAGAATGTGAATAGGATTACAAAGGGAATACACTAAAAAATATAAAGTAGGGTTAGAAGAAAAGAGACTAGTAGAAGAGACTCAACCTAATTACTATAGTTACCATGACACAGTAACTTTACCTAATTATATATAGTTAATGTAACTGTGCACATAGCCAATAGCAAATGAATGCCTTGCAATGTATAATTAAGGGAGGTCTTCTTTTAAGATTCGAATAAAAGGTCTTACCTCAGTTACATCATAATGTTTCAGAAACTACAGGAGGAAAAAGCAGGTCTCAAATATTTCAGAATGTCAGTCTTGCTTAATTAGAAAAAAAA
>NW_022196894.1:49870431-49883686 GCF_008632895.1 Mastomys coucha | reverse complement strand
TTCCTAGAAATGATTCAAGTAAATAGTAAAGAAAGAAACCCTGGAGGCCTCCAACTGGAGCAAGTAACCATGGATTTTTTCGTGTTTCTCTTTAATAACCTATGCAGCTAAGTAAGGCTGTCCCTTAAGTATTTATGTAGACTTCAAAGCCCAGATGGGTTCATGATGTGGATTCAAAGAGTACTAACACTGTCAGAGGAAACCTTTGTTCTCCAGAAAAGCCTTGTAAATGTATATTACATGTTTCGGTTGATTACCTTTTAGCTTAGAAGGCACTTTCTAGAAGTCATCTACACTTCTCTATTATAATTTTAATCAAGCTCACACCCAACTGTTTACCAGCCTAGCCAACTCCCATAGGATACATGAAGGACTGGTGTTCTAATTTTACCATTGGCCATGTTGGCTTATTTTTCTTCTATTTTGATTTTATTAGAGAGATGAACAGTAGATTTGCTAATTACATTTCCCCTAAAAGCAGATTAACAACAATAAAAACAGCAAAATTATCATAGGTTTTGATATTATAAATTCCAAGAATGTGGGTAGGCTAACTCATAACACTAATCATTCTAACTAGTACCCTCAGAGCTCCCAGGGACTCAACCACCAACCAAAGACTACACATGGTAGGACTAATGGCTCCAGCAGCATATGTATAGCAGAGGATGGCCTAGTTGGTCATCAAGGGCAGGAGAGGCCCTTGGCCCTGTGAAGGTTCTATGCCCCAGTGTAGGGGAATGCCAGGGCCAGGAAGCGGGAGGGGGTGGTGGGTTGGTGAGCAGGGGGAGGGGGAATGAACAGAGTCTTTTTGTTTTTTGGCTTTTTTAAATTTTGTTTTGTTTTTCTTGTTTTCGGGGGGAAACTGGGAAAGGAAATGAAATGTAAATAAAGAAAATATCTAATAAAAAAAGAACAAAAAAAGGAAAAATAGAAATTTAAAAAACACTAATCATGTAAATTAATTTGCCATCGTCAATTTTCTATACATTGTCATGAAATTATCGAACATCACAGTAACACACAAACAAGTCAAGTACATCCTGATTTATATTTAGAAGAATCATTTGTGGTATTTCCCAAGTTTTCTTTTTTAAAAAAGCTATATAAATATCTAAGAATACAAACTAATTTAATAAAATTTGTAAGCTACTTTAGAATGCAGAGGCTTTTGGTGATGCTTAAAACAGAGTCACACGCCACATACCTCCAGAACTCCAATCCCCTGCTCTTTTGAATGTTGTTGAAAACAAAGCTATTCTCAGAAGCAGAATTTGCATTCCAGGCTGTGGGCCAGAGAGAATTTACATAGCAAGTTACACACTCTTGAAAATGGCATTGCATCTGAGAAGCCATGGAAACCCCTCTAAATCTAAGAAAATTAATGACAACCCTGATGACCGCGGCAGTCCTACAAGATCTCATGTAGGAACCTCACTTCTTTTCATTGAATCGTGAATTTACCTCAGGCCACTTTTTGTGCATCCAGCAGCAGCTGTGGCAGGGAGACTTTCATCCTATGCATGTATATATTTCAGTCACTTAGGAGTTACTGTGCTCATCAATCAGTCCTCTGTTTCTACTGAATCACCTAGCAACATGAGCCATGTACCACTGCATCCAGTGTAGCTCATATGAGCCAATCTCAGATCAGCATCTGCGGACTGCCAGACCCAGGAGCAAAATCAACTTGCTCTTATTCAAGCCAGAGGGCCTGACTGATGATTTTACCTTCAATGTAGGTTTGTTTGTTTTGTTTTAACCTACATCTCTGATGTAAGAAATTATATCTACAAGCCAACCCCAGTCCAAGAAAGTAACGTGCCTTGTCACCATTAACCGGCTCGTGAATGGCATCAAAATCAAACTGCCTTTGCATTTAATGCACATTTGAGAGTAATAAAACTGTTTGGAAACAAGATTAGACCTTTGAACGTTGCCAGAGATTCATTCAAATGACTGTGCAAAAGTCTCAGAGGTCAAACAGGTGCCAAGAGCACCAAATGGCTGTCAATGATGTGATGGAAAAATCTGTGAGCTAGTCACCAGAAGACCTTGCTCTGTCAGAGCTGCCACTAACTTCTGACCTTGGAAAGTGTCTTCACCTGCCTGGGGTTTAAACAACCTCTTGAGTAAAATGAATGATTTAGATAACATGGAAGGAGTCTCTCTGCTGCTGTTAGAGCCCTGACCAGGAACTAAGGAATGGGGTCTAGCATGGTAAGGAGCTGCTTCTAGTCAAGTGGATAGAATCCTATTCACTGTTTCAGTTATTTGCAATAACTACTTGAGGAAAAGAAAAGGAAGAGGCAGCCTCAGACACTTACGAGGTCAGATACAAATTCAGAGTCAGTATGGGAAATATAAGAAGACCCATCTTGATTTTTTTAAGGATCTAAAGCACCTCTTGGTGAGCCTTTGGTCTTAATTTTCCCAGTTCTCTGTGCTCTGCTGGTGTGCCGTGGTATTAGATGAAGCCTGTTTCCAGGACTCGGTCTGTGTACAGTGGGCCAGTCTTCAAAGTGTTGGCCAATGCTGGCTCCACACATAATTTCACAAGTCCTACTTGGATATGACTCTTTAATGCTTCATCGAATTGGAAAATTGAGAATCTCTCCTCCCTCCAGTAGAAATTGTTAAACCAGAAAATAGTAAAGAACCCTGTTCAAGGAGAAAAAAATAGAAAATGAGCTACTTAACAAATAAGACCTAAACTGTGCGTTACAATTTCACTCTTCCATTTGGCAGGGGAGGTAAATAAGGGGGTGGGGGGTTGAAACATGGGTCATACACAGCCCAGGCTATTGCACAAACATGCTCTATAGCCAAGGCTGCCCTTCAACCCCTTCTCCTCCTTTCATCTTCCAAGTATTGAAATTATATGTGTATCACTATAGTCAAGTCACTTTGATTCTTTAAATACTAAAAAAATAAAAGTGATAATAACATTTCCCAACATACTGAGAAAAATAAAACATTGTTCCATAGATGCACTAGCTTAAGTGTTTGGTAACTTATGAGGAATTTGATTGTAAACAGGGATGGGGAGTCTCACCCCTGCACAAACCTGCCAGGGCACTTGTATCTTCTTGTTCTTTGGCTGAGCTAGCCTGTGTGTGGTCTATAGAGTAAGGCAAGAGTATTGTGGGTGAGAAAGAGCAATTTTCTACCCAGAACTACATCTTAATCTGTCTATTAGAGGGCTGGGTGCCCAAACTGTAACTTTTAGTAAGTATTGATTTCTACTTTTTTCTGAAAATCGATATTCACAGAATTCACTAGCTATATAGCCGGAGAGTAGGAGCTGGGAATTCGGGTATCTATTTTAGTATATTTATTCCTGATCAGCCCATTATCTCTGTACTAGTTTCTTCTCCAGAAAAACCTGTTACAAAACAAAAGGAGTGACTGGAGAAGCAAAGCTTCCGTTTCCAGAGCACTTGGAATTATACAGCATTTTATATCTAGTTTAGCCTTTAGTCATTTGTGGTAAGCCTTGAAAGCAGATTCATGCAAGCCTGTGATGTCTTCAGTTAAAAAGAAACCCTTTCAGGCTTAGAATTATATTCCATTGTTATAGATACTTCTATATTGCACATGACACCAAAACCTACACACACACCCTCACACTCACACATATATACATACACACTTATACACACACAGACATACTCACACAAACACACACAGGCGCACATACACAGAGAGAGAGACACACACACACAGGCACACAAACACACACACACATACACACAAACCTATACATGCAACAAACTACTGCATTATCAGTGTTCTGGGTCTTACTATATGATTTGTTTGTAAAATCTTCTTGTCCTAAAATTTTTAATGTACCACCACACTTGTCCCTATCATAATACACTCCTAGCTACTTCAGCTGAGACAGGCCAGCAAGGAAAAAAATATGAACTATGACATAATTATATAATTGATCCATGGTCTGGTAAAAGATTTTAAAGAAACTACTCCATATTGTTCTGAAGTAACATCGGCTTAATTTTAAATAAGTCAACTTAATTAAATTAATGCTATAAACAAATTTGTAGTGTTGCTTTTTCTTTTGATTTTATACTTGGTTATAGATCCTTGAATCATATTAAGACATAATTCACATGAAGTATTCGTTTTACAAAAACACTACGTGGGAATCGATATGCAATTTTGCTAAAATAGTATGTGTCCTTTTAATGGTCCTCCAACTAATATCCATTGATTGTTACAGGCTAATATAAAAGAAAATTACATACAAAAAATGTAGTTAATGCAAAAGATTTGAAGCAAGAATCTATGAGAAAATAACTCAAGGAAATAGAATAGCTACTATTATTAAATTATCATTAAATCACAAAATTCACAGTGACTCTTGTAAAGAAAAGGTGAATAAATTTAAGGACTAAAATTAAGCATCCTTTCACCGGGTCTTTTTTTTCTTCTTTTGTTTTCTACAGCTTATGTTTATTAAAACAATGATGAATTTTAGAAATAATTAATGCAAACAAAGTATTTTATAAATTTGGCATAGATACAGTATTTGTGATTATGTGCTTATTGATAAAGTATTACCAGGTTTAATTATCCTGGACCCCCAAGAGCTCTCAGACACTGGACCACCAACCAGGAAGAATGCACCAGCTGATATGAGGCCCCCAAGACATATACAGCAAAGGACTGCTGGGTCTGGGTTCAGTCAGAGAAGATAGATGCACCTAACCCTCAAGAGCCTGAAGGCCCCAGGGAGTGGGAAGGTCTAGTGGGGTGGGGATAAGTGGTGGGGACATCCTCATTGAGACAGAGGGGCGGGGAGGAGGTATGGGATGTGGAACAGTCGGAGAGGAGACTGGGAGAGTAATAGAATCTGGAATGTAAACAAACAAATAAGCAAATAAATAAAAGATTAAAAAAAGAAAAGAAATAAGAAGTAAACCTGCTATGTAGTAAGAGGAAGCAAATATGAGCTATTTTGTTTGTTTTATTTAGTAGATTTAAAAGTAGTAAAAATTGGCAAAATTACCCAATAAGTTTTTATTCAGAGCCTAAATTAGAATTTACAAAGCACTCCATATTTTCCAAAGATATTAGTAATGATGAAGAAATTAAATGTCAGTTGTCTTTTCATTCCTCTTAATTTTGACACATTTTTTAAAAATCGAGTAAATTAATTAATGTGTTCTGTCTCTTGAATTTTAAAGGTTGGTGTTGCTTAAGAACTGGCTTCTGGGCCTTGGGAACTTTGGTTTATTTAATTAAGACCCAAGACTTTTCATTTGTTTAAGTATTCTGGGTGCATTCATCTCTCAAACATATTAAATGTTTGTCTTTGATAGCATGGGTTCTAAGAAAAAGTCAATGTTTGATCAATAATTCACTTTTAATTTGGAATGTTCCATTAAAATGCTGACAGCCTTAAGTTGTACTATCATACAAAAGGATTTAACTTCATACCATATATTTCTCCCACAAACTAGTCACTATTTTGAGGGTAAATTTTGGCAACTTTTTCTAATTTTTAGTCACTTAAACTAAGGAAGTGACTTAGTTTATGTTTTTGTCTTCTATTCCTATATGGTCTGGTTAGGTAAGTCTGACAGCTGAATTCCAAATTGAGTAGTAAGTATACAGAAATCAATTCAGTTTAGTGTAGCAATCAAAAATGTTTGAAAATATTAACATTAAAATTATGAGAGGAAAAGTCACTAGTTTCATGTGTATATAAAATAAAAGTAACTCTACTCTGAAAGATAATGAGTCTGTATTCTCTTTAAACTACTTGTGAATTAAAAAGTACCAAAATTTTGACAAAATTATTCAGTAACTTTTTATTCAGATTTATGTAGATTTGCAAACAGTTGAATTGATTCTTTTTTGTTTGTTTCTTTGCTTGCTTGATTGATTGATTTTGAGTCAGGGTTTCTCTTTGTAGCCCTGGCTATCCCGGAACTTGCATTGTAAACCAGGCTAGCCTTGAACTCAGAGATCTACCTATTTCTGCCTTCAGAGTAATGGGATTAAAGGTGTGTGCCACCATGCCCAGCTTAGTTTATTTGATTGTAAAGTATAAAAGTAATCATTTGTAGAAAACTAGAAGAATATAAATTCTATATTGAGACTATATAAAAAGTTCAAAAAAATAAGCACACACACACAGAAACAAACAAGCCAACTCTATTAATCTAATCAATAACTTGGCAAAGAGAATAAACAGTTCTAAAGAGTACAAACTGCCAATAAATATTAGATTAAAATGCTTTACATTCTAGGCCATGAGGGTATTCAAAGCCAAAACCACATTAAGATTCTCTCCTATCATGGTGAGAATGGCTGTTTTTAAGAAATCAAACAATAAATTCTCATGACTACAAAGAAAGGAAAGTTTAAACAAAGCTGGGGAGAATACAAATCAATGCAGTCACTATGACAACCAGAATGATGCTTTCTCAAAGAACAGAAAGCAGAACCACTGTAGTATGCAACTGTACCATCCTTAGGTGTTTACTCAATGGAAAATCAACATTAATATGCAGCAGAGATACCTAAACAACCATTTTATCACCTCACTGTACCCAACAGGTAAACTGTAAATTCAGCTCAGATGTCCACCAACATATGAGCAGACATTGAAAATAGAGTGTGAGAGTAAATGTTACTATCCACCAATTAAAAAAAGTACTAACAGTTTTTACAGAAATTATCTTTGCAGAAAATAGAAAAGTTAAAGGTCCTTGTATTAAGCAAGTTAAGTAAACTCAGAAAGAGTGGTGTTGTTTTCTCAGATATATGAAGTCTATACTTAAAAGTATAAGATTTTAAGACTCAGAAGGTACTATTTAGAAAAAGGAAAATAGCCAGTGGGGACCAGTACAGCGGATGAAAATGGGGATGAGCAAGATAAAATTCCATAATAAAGCGTGTGCAAACGTCACAAAGTTTCTATCATATTGACCAATGACTATATGCTAATAAAAGTAAGATTCCTTAAATTAGTTTAAGAAATCATTGCTGAGATTTTAATCAATCGCATCTGAAGCTATGTCTAGAATTTTTTTTATAGAACTTAACTCTTCCGTCTCAAATTCCAAACTAGAAAGATTTTCTCCTATTTTCATAATTTCACAAGATTAAATAAGAGATATACATTGGTTTATTTGGGAAACTGAGGCATAGACATCACTACGTGGCTTTCTCAATCTCTTACAGTCATGTTTCCTGCACTTCAGTGTGCTTAAGAATCCCCTAAGAGCGTGTTAAAAAAAAATATAGACCAATGGGATTTTCCCTGGAGATCCTAGAGGCTGCTTAAGCCTCAGAAATGTGGGCTTCCAATTAAAATCTTTGTGATTTGGCTTCGTGAATCATATCATTCTCAACTAATGAGTTGGAAACCTTCTCCTTAATAAGCAGAAAGTACTCATGTTTAGCAACTAGAAATAATACATCCCAATTAGAACATTGGCCTATGCTTATCATCAAAACTATACTCACCTCATAAAACATCTAGAGAACACTGGAGATATTTTATTCAAAGGATTTATAAGCTCTTAAAACAATATTTAAAGTCATAAATCAAATACTTTACTTCACAGGTTATGTACTGTGTTCTGTAAATCTAGAATATTTGGGAATAATCCATTCTTTATTGATTGAGCTTTTGCCTTCAGTATATGGATTCTTTTTTTCATACACATGCATGTCCTTTATCTTTTCCAGTATACTTACACCTTTTTCTACTTAACTTTAGAGCAACCATCTAAACCTGAAATTGTAAACAAAGCACCATTTCTTGAAACAGATCAGCTAAAAAAGGTGAGAAGTTGTTTTTATTATCTGCGTTACTCAATCTAGGTGCCCCTAGGTGTTCAGACAAACAAGATGTGCTGGCTGTTATGGAAGTTACAGTGCTTCAGGTCCGATCAGAGAGGTCAGAAAGACAAAGTGTGAATAATGTGACCAATCATTGATCATGGCAATGGGTTTGTGGAAGGAGGCACATTTGTTCCTCAAGAGGAGAATCTTTATGATGTGAATAAATCAAATTCTTGCTAGAATCAGTGAAGAATAAGTGGATTTGCTCTAGTCCAAACATGGGGAGGGCTTTCTAACTAAAGTCATTTGATGTGAAGGAATGTGGTGCGTGGTGAACATCAATTTGGGGTGTTTCAGAAACTTTGGGCATTAAAATTCAAGGCAAGAGAAAGTCCTGTGAGATAAACATGGAGGCATAAAAAGTTCTTAGGTTAATCAAGACTTGTGTAACATTTAGACTTTATTATATAAATCACTGAAAGTTTGAAGTGCAGGGTGAGAGAAAGCAGATACAATCACATTATCACAGGTGGGAAAGGAAGTGGAGTTAATAGGCCGGCAAAGATGGAGGCCCAAATGTGAGCACATCAATTGGGTAATAATTTCATCTTCATTAACTAAAATACCTCACGATTCCATTTTGTTTGTGTAGCGGCATAAGATCAAATTTTTTGAATGCCATTTATTTTTATTACTCAGTATTTGATAAATGTTGAATAATATAGTTAAAAACTCACTTGAAGACTAAACTGAGGATTATCGAATGTGGCAAGTATTTATACTATGAAATGAAAATGGAATTGGAGATGTGCCACATTTTAACACTAAATGATTCTTGCATTTGAAGATCTATGAACCACAGCAATAATCAATATTAATATAGTTATAATGTCATTTCGTTAATATTAAAAATGGATAGAATCAAAATGAATTTGGTAATGCCTTTAAGTGGATGTGATTTTATGCATAGTGGAAAGCTTTATTGTACATTTCAAAATGGTTGGGACTATAATATTTAATATGAAGCATTATTTTTATATAAGATTCATAGGGTGATTTTTAAAATTAGGAAATAAATGGTTGAAGACACTCCATTTGCTGAAGATTCTGTGGCTTCCATGTTGAAGGAAGGATTTGAAACTATTTGAAATGAGGAAATTTTCCTTTACATTTTTTCAGTTAGGTGACTGCATCTCAAGAGACAGTTACCCAGATGGCAACATCACGTGGTACAGGAATGGGAAAGTGCTACAACCTGTTGATGGAGGTAAGCCTGAGGCAGGCAATGACTTCCTGTGGCCTATTTAATATTGTTTAGGCTACTCATTCTATCAGCTATCCAGAATCAAACATGATGCCCCCCTTCTCTATTTAAATGTCTATGCTTCAGTTAAATTAAGTGCCTTTTAACTTATTGGATAATTTTTTTGGACACCATTTTATCCCTTGTATAGAAGATTCAAAAGCAGAATAGAGTGTTTCTATATATGGAATGTTCTGGAAGTTAATTAAATTGAGTGGGAGATGGGATTCTAGGGTTCTATTTTTGCCTATGTCTATGATTCACCGTTTTAAAATGACATCTTACCTCACTGAGTATCAACCTTCTCTCCTGCTAAGTACTATTAGAAAGACAAACTCATATCTTAAGGGTGTTGGGATATTTAACTATGGATTGTGATTTTCCAGTGAAAGATATTATCATTGAGATCCTTTACTTTCTTTAGAGGTGGCCATACTTTTTAAAAAGGAAATTGATCCAGGAACGCAGTTGTATACCGTGACTTCCTCCTTGGAGTACAAGACAACCAAGTCTGACATACAAATGCCATTCACCTGTTCTGTGACATATTATGGACCCTCAGGCCAGAAAACAATTTATTCTGAGCAAGAAATCTTTGACATTTACTGTAAGTAACTGAATTACAATTGTATACTTTCAATGTATTAGAAAGAATATTCAAGTAATTTAAATCTTGACAATCCTGATTCAATTTCTCTTAATATTCTGCTGCCTGTCTTCATCATGAAACTCTGATACACAACTCTGATATTCTTCTTCCTTGGAAAACCTACAGAAAAAACTGCTCACCGCTTAAGATTAGACTCCATTTCCTACTATATCGTTTACGAATATGTGTTTGGTACTCTGTGATGTGCTATCTTCCTTATAGATTTGACCTCTAACTTAACCAATTCCTCCCAACACTCTCCAGCCATAGCAGATTGCCATATGTTTTATAGGACTTCCTAATGCCTCCTGACCATTTCCTGAAACAAGCAGAAAAAGGCAAATACTGCCCTATGACTTGCTAACTTTTTAAGTTTGACATTACCAAGGTGAATTCTAAGACTTATGAATTTGGCATCAGAAGGAACTGGTATGAATGTGATTGCCAGGAAGGCAGATGGGCTGATGGATGAATCCTTGGATCCATAAGATTGACCCAGCAATGCCATAGGCATGTGGGGAGAGTGTTTGGCAATCAGAAGACAACAAAGGCACTATTGAATCTCTTGTTGATAGTGCGACATTGCTCCTGAAAAGAGGTTATTCTTCCAGCTGAGAGTCAAGACACTTACATCAGAAGGAATTTATCAGTGTGGTGTTGTAAGTGATAAACGTCACGGGAACAGAAGGGCCATTCCTGAAATGTCAGGTGTCCAAGGACAGTGATTCTGAGACTCTTGAAGACTTTGAAGAGGAATATGAAAGATTTGCTAGAACACCCATTACTGAACTTCACTCAATTAAAACAACCCAGTGGATGTAAAGAGGTGCTGCATGGTGAATTTATTATTAGAAAATAACATAGTAATATTACTGATGATAAATGGAGCCAATGTGGAAAACCACTCCTGTAGGGAGACTTCAGAAGAGAGAAAGATCTAAATGATAGATGAGGACATTCAAGAAAGGTAGATGGAAAATTCAACCTGAAAGAGCCTAAGAGGGATGCACTAGTCTTCCCCAACCTCAGTCTTTGTGTTCACCTGATTTCTGGCCCTGGCACTGACTTCACCCAGCTATCCTTGCTCCCAGTGTATGGGCAACAATTGCCGAAGTGGAATTCGCTACTGCTTACCTCCCTCTGCTCATCCTAAACAAACTGCCCATGAAGCTGCCACAAGAAGTCTTTTTCTACACCCATAGCTGCAGGATTCCTGCTATGGCTGACCTTCATATTGACCTGTCACCTCAATATGGTCAGATTCATCTTCCTGCGCCTAGCTGCTGCTTTCTCAGTCTGTTTCAGTCTCTGCCATGCACTGCGTGTCAACCTTCATCACCACACTTCACACACTTCATTCCTGTCTGTTGTTCACATTCCTCTGGAAGAATACAATTCCCATGCCTTCCCTCCATTCTCAGTTTATTGCCTTTATCATGAAGCCTGCCCCTACTTAGTCTTTAAAACAAAGGAAATCATTCCTTTGGATGCTTCTTAGGCTCTGTTTTACTTTTCATGCTGTATGTAATGTAATAGTGTGAATTATTACACTTGCTTTTCTCATAAATAGAGAAAAACCACTCAAGAGCACAGTATTTCAACTTTATGATCATTTCACGTTAAATATGTAACATTGATCCTAAACTATTAAGTCTTTAACTGGGTAGAAGGATAAGTGAACGAATAGGTAAAAGAAAAAATGAATAGACCATATTGGTAGGCATTTGTGTAAAGTGGGAAAATACAACAATCTCAGTTGATGTACATTCTAGATAACCATGTATATTAAAGGAGTATTTGTATCAAATGCTTATGTGTAGGAAAAGGATGAAGGATTCTGAATATCATTAGAATAGTCAAATAATTGTTTTAGAAAACTAATTTAAAGGCAATCATTATAGAATAATAAAAAGCAAAAGGAAGGCACAGGGTGAGGGAGCAAATGAAACTGACGGCAGTGTCTCGGGTATAATAGGTTAATCGAGGCATGGTGAAGGAAAATGCTAAGAATGACTGGAGGGGAAGAATCAAATGTAAAATATACTAAAGCACAAACCTCTGAGACTTTGTGCTAGATTGGGCTAGAGGAGCAAACCAGAAAGTCAGAGTATGGAAGGAATGATGATTCATTACAAATAAACAACAAAATCCAAAGTCCAGAACAAGAGGACCAAAAGTGATGATCACTTTTGTTAGGAGTGTGACTACCCAGAATACTACCATAAACATGCAAATATGTTACAAGAATCCTGTGATTACACCTTAGTGCTTCACCTCTCTAGTAAAGAACAGATTGAAAAGGTATGAAGAAAAAGAAAGTTGGAAGAGAAGAGAAAGTGAGGCACATGGTTCTGGCTGTCCTAGTATCAGCCTTGATCAGAGATGTGCCATTGTCACATTCCAAGAAAGGACCACGTTAAATCTTGAACCTAATACACATTGCAGAAAAGTTTATGATGGATACCACTACTTCATACAATTAAGGTATACAAACAAATAATGGAAAGGGAAAAAAGAAAGAGAAGAAAGATGTGTGGGGAGAAAAGCCAGAAATGGCAGCTTTCTGAGCTTGACAAAAGCAAGCTTTATTCACTTCTTCGATTCCACTGGAGCCTGATGGGTGGAGGGCGATTGCCTACAAATCCAGAAATAAACACATAAAGCTTGATGTGTTTGAGCGGCGGCGGGACACGTCTGCAAGTATCACATCAGGCCCAGACAGTTCCATGTGCAAGAGGTTTAATTGAGAGGAAGTAGAGGGTAGTGGCGCAGAAAGAGGAGAGAGAGAGAGAAAGCAAAGATGAAGGATTTGCCCCATATATATATATATATATATATATATATATATATATATATATATATATATATGGGTTGTGACGTAGTAGTCCAAGTAAAGGTGGGAGCTGAACCCAATGGATTCTGGGAATATGGTAGCCATTGCCCCGGCAACAGGTCTGTGGACCCGCCCATGTATCGCTGCAGGTTCTGGATGCTAACAAAACTAAACCCTGATCAGTGTGTGAACCTCACTGTTTAGTGTTAGGACATGGCAATGCCCAGATATTCACACGGGATCACTGTCAAAGAGGCAATCTACAACAATCTTTCTAAATTTCCCTCTGTCATTTAATTGTAGAAGATACATAAATGACTGCAAGAAATAGAGGGAGCTTCTGCAACCACAACTTATCAGCTTCTCTTTATTAGCTAATAATAAAATAGGTCTCTGTAGGTCAAGTATTTTGTTCACAAGTTTGAAAACACGTGGATAAGTCAATCATTGTTCATTTTTGTCTATCCTAAATCAGACAATTTCAAAATTCATCCTTCATGCCATTATCCAACAATGTACTGCATGGTCGTTAGAAGGTCAAGCATTTGTAAAGCCCTCACTACCTCCTTTCACTTCCTGTTTACAGGATAGCATCCCACTGTGTGGAGCATTTAATTCATTTGGCACTTGACTGTTAAGTAGTAATGTGTAT
>NW_022196894.1:49853919-49870421 GCF_008632895.1 Mastomys coucha | reverse complement strand
GTTATATCCTAGCTTGTTTTAAAAAGCAGAATAAAATTACAACATATTTGTGGTCCTGATGACTATATAGCAGTTTCAGTCTCAATCTCTGTCTTTCTCTGTCTCTGTCTGCATCTCTCTCTCTCTCTCTCTCTCTCTCTCTCTCTCTCTCTCTCTCTCTCTCTCCCTCTCTCTCTCTCTCTCTCTCTCTTTCCCTCTCCATGTGTATGTCTTCATGGAGTTATTTTTTCAAGTATGTACATTCTGCATGTTGAAAACACTGCAAGAATATATTATTTAGCTCATGTCTCTTCCTTTTATTTTTATTATTGTATAGTGAGAGTAAGATTCTATCCAGTAGCTTTAGGGACTTTGCCACCTGATTTAGTCTTTCCAGGCTATAAGATTCATGTAACACCATTCAATTTCCTTATAATGAAGTCACACAGCGAGATTGTTCTACTGGTCTTTTACACATAAAATAATTACAGTCATTGCCACCTCAGTTAAAGACATTTTGCTAAGAAGAAATTGATTTTTATGTAACACGGTTCTTTGTAGTTTGCTCTAACCAAGATTAGTACTTGGTATAGCAAGTGGCTATTAACTTCAATCCCTCCATAAAAAGATACATTTAAGTAATTACCATTACTAGCTTCTTGAGAAAATTGTGTATAATTTAGTCATTTACATTGTATGCACAGAGTAATTTGGTACTTGACAAAAATGGTTAACTTCTGCTTGTGACTCTTGCAGATCCTACAGAGCAGGTGACAATACAAGTGCTGCCACCAAAAAATGCCATCAAAGAAGGGGACAACATCACCCTTCAGTGCTTAGGGAATGGCAACCCACCTCCTGAGGAGTTCATGTTTTACTTACCAGTAAGTGCTTAAGCATTAGTTGAACCCGACTACTATCATTTTGTCCTATTGTCTGGCTTCTAACTGACACTAACAATTGTATGCACTTGGGAAGCTTAAGTGAGAAAAAAAAGTGTTATTCTTGGGAATAGAAAAAGAAAGAAAACACCACCTGGAGAATGTCCATTGAAAGCTTCTGTGGCACCAATCCTCTGGGAGGTTTTTATTTTTATTTTTCCTCAATGTTTAGTGAATTCAGAGACAAAGAGGAAAAAGAGGCAACCACAGGAAACCATAATTGCAGAAGCTCAGGGTATAATCATCTAAATAAGACATAAAATGTGCTCTGCAGAAGTAGATCACTGTAAAAATCAAAAGGGATGCTTGTGAAGGGACTGTTGTGGATGAGGATCTGTCCACGGAAGTCTCTGAACATGCAAAGATCATTTGAAGCCAAGGCAGTTCAACTAGCTTGGTGGAATAATCATGTGGGCTCTTTATCACAGTACTTATCATCATTGAAAGAAATGGTCTGATTGCAGGATACTTTGGGAAATTCCTCTGCATATTTGTGTTTTTAGTGGGGGCAGGGGGCCCTAACTGGAAAAACAGTGTTTCCACCATCCTCTTACTGAAAAAAGCTATAATGCTACTAAATAGTGCATTTACTGCAATCATGAGATTATTGGAGACTTACTCCTAGCATGACTGCTAGTATTTCACAGTATCACCTAAGGCATTACTCTGAAGACATGTATAAGAAACAATTTCTTACAAACATAAATGCTGGCAGACAACATTGGCTATCAGGGTTGAGAGAGCCATGAAATACTAACTGCTGGTTTTCCTTGTTGCTCTTGATGCCTGTATTTGCCTTCATTGCTTTCCTTTCCTATCTTTGAATTGCTTTCTTCCTTCCTGCTTTTACTTCTTTGCCTTCTTCTCCATGCTTCCTTCATTTCTGTCTATCAGTGTTTTTTGGATATATGACTGGATTTCCCATCTGCTTGTTTGTTTTCTCTGTCCTCTCTTTTCCTCTTCTCTCCCTTCCTTTCCCCTCATTTTCTCCTCTCCTGTCTCATCTCCTCTCCCCTCCTTTCTTCTTCCTCTTCCTCTTCCTCTTCCTCCTCTTTCTCCTTCTCTTTCTCCTTCTCCTCCTTCTCCTTCTCCTTCTCCTCCTTCTCCTTCTCCTTCTCCTTCTCCTTCTCCTTCTCCTTCTCCTTCTCCTTCTCCTTCTCCTTCTCCTTCTCCTTCTCCTTCTCCTTCTTCTTCTTCTTCTTCTTCTTCTTCTTCTTCTTCTTCTCCTTCTCTCTCTCTCTCCCCCTTTTTTTTTGTCTCCCTGTCTCTGACTCTGACTATCTCTATCCTTTCTCTGTCTCTTCTTTCTCTCTATCTCTACCTCCTTCTCTCTATCTCATACTTGGAATGAAACCTTGCACATGCTAGGCAAGCCCTCTGCCATTAAGCTATACCCCCAATCCATGCTTCACTATATAGCCTCACTATACAGCTCAGACTGACCTTGAACTCACTATACCACCAAGCCTGTCCTAAATGTATAGTACTCCTGCATTCCAATCCTGAGTGTTGCAAATATGGGGATGTTTCCCAAGACCAAGTTCATGTTTTCTTTTATGTCTCAAGTCTTCTTGTCAGTGTAGAGACAGCAACAGAAAAAAAATGATAATGAATTTTTTAAATACCTGCTTCAAAATTTAAACTCTGTTCTCTCAGAAAACAGATGTCATCAATACAGTATGAAATATCTCTTCAAAATTTAGTTCTAAACTATGAATTGTTTCTCAAATATTTGCAGAACAGATTTTAATCATTTGTGCTTAGTTGAAAACTATGGTTGCTTCCGTTCTCATAGCTGAGAAAATGGCATCTTTCCTCAAGAATTATAAACATTCTCATTGTAGCTACCAAATATAACCATCTGATATTTTGCCTCCGTCTAAAGGGACAGCCTGAAGGCATAAGAAGCTCAAACACTTATACACTGACAGATGTGAGACGAAATGCCACAGGGGAATACAAATGCTCACTGATTGACAAAAGAAACATGGCGGCTTCAACAACCATCACAGTTCACTGTAAGTCACCTCCTCCATGGCTTCAAAAGCCATCACAGTTCATGTAAGTCACTTCCTGGAGACCTGCTTTACTTCAATGGCCTCTAATAATGTAACCTGGCTAACCTTTCTAAGCACAGCCCTATCTTTCAAAAATAACTTTGTATCAGTTCACTCTATTAAACCCATCAGAAAAAGTTCTGAGCTTTCATGCAGGTAATCACTGTGATAGGGAATCCTTATCACAGTGTGGGAACTGCAAACTTGTCATTGGTTAAAAACCTTTTCCTCTAAATGTCTTCAGTCAACTGTAACACTAAGTAATTTTCATATGAACCTGAAATAACTCATTACATATTTAAATATATGTATATAGAATACATAAATATATATGTATAATATACATAATTTATTTTATGCAGTTCTGGAAATGAAGCCCAGGGCTTTGTACATGCTAAGTGAGCTTTCTGCTACTAAGCTGTACCCCAAGGTCTTTTTATATAGTGTTGATATTAACAGGATTTGCATTTTACCATGAAGAATTTAGATTCTATATCTTACTTGTAAATTACAGAATAATATTAGCAGCCATTCCAGGCAACATAGAGTTACTACAGATTCAGCACTAGAAGATGAAGTAGAGGTATCTAAAAGCCATTTATTAGCTGAGTTTACCCCATGTCAAAAGATAGTGAATTGAAGGAAAGAAAACCTCTTCAAAATCACCTTGAGTTACACCTTTTGCTAAGTTTTAATCTTGAGGGCTCCAGGGGCTCCAAAATCATATTTAATAATCCAAGAATATGATGGGGGAGCAGTAATAACCCACTAAGAACAACCATGTAGGACACTGGAGAGATGGCTTAGTGGTTAAGAGCACTTATCATTCCTGTAGATAACCCAGATTCAATTCCCAGCACCCATATAGTGGCTCCCAAGTTTCTAAAACTCCACCCAGAAGATCCAATGCTCTTCTGACCTCAGAGGGCACCAAGTACACACATGTTACATATACATACATACAGGGAAACTCTCATCCACACAAAACAATAAAATAAAACAATCTACCAAAAAGAAAAAAAGAACAGCCAGGAACCTTGAGTTCTTTATTTTGCAAATCATGAAAGCTCATATTATTAATCTATCAGATGTGTCTTAAAAGTAATGATTTATTTTTTTATTCACATGACCCCCTGGGAAGAATGGAACTCATACTTTGTTTTAGATAACTGTGAGTCTTATTTGGGGCTGTAGGCTGAATCAACCTTTCATACAACAGCACAATCAGAAAGATTTTTTTCTAGAAATGATCAGTTGTAATACAGCAAAACGTGAGGTGGTTGTGTCGCTTTGTTTTTGTTTTTGTTTTTTTATTTGAATGATATTAAGCAGGAGTGAAGCAAAAGCATTGAAAGTCATCAGAGAGAATGGCCTGCATGTTCAGAAAAGGGTCCTCTGCAGCACAGGGGCTCTGACGAACTGGAACATCCACAAGCTTTAAGCATGGGATCTGAGCCATCCATCTTGACCACAACCCCTGAAGACAAACACCAAGTAGTTGTCCAAAAACATCACTAGAGAGCAATATTGGGGACATGGAGCTCCCATACAATTGGAGTGAAATTTGATTAGACAGAAGAGAGGAAGGAAGCAAGGTCAAAAAGCATTCAAGGAAAATGCTCTAAGCACATGGTGCTGTGTTGTCTATCTCAATGCTTGGAAAACATGTAGGCAAGGAAGCAAAATTCGGAAGGAGACACAGGAGGGCACAGTGGGCAATAATACAACCAGATGGTTGCTTTTGATTGATGTTCAACATGTACCCTGGGGAGCCCTGTGGAAACAGTGAAGTGTTGAAAACTGTTAACAGCCAAGCTCATTTTCTGTCTCTTCTGCCCTCGTACTCGTGGGTTTTAGTGTGTCTGCCATCAGGTTCTGGTTAGGGGGAAAACAGTGATGTCTACATAGAACAATACTGCTGTTTTTCCCTTCTGGGGACCATTTAGTTAACCCTGTTCTTTAAGAAGGAAAGCAAATGAATATACACAACAAATTCAAATGTCTGTGAGTAGTCCTCTGATATCCTCATCCATAATGTCTTGAGGTTAATTACCAGTATTAGACATGTACTTATGTTTAAGAGATGTTAAGTACACAGGCTCGAAAGAGGGGAAACTATTCTGTGTATGGTATGTAGAACACACATGGATGGCTAGACCACACACTACAAGGAAGAAGACGTGGTGGCAACTACATCATACCTCAATGAGAAGATGTTACAGAAAGAAAAATCAGGCAAAATATGGGGGAAGGTAATTGAGTTCTGGTACATTTCATTACATTCCAATGTATTCTGGTTTTGACAGATTGACTGAGTTCTAAGGCCTGAATGTCTCCTTAAGAGCTAATGAATTATGATATTCATCATAATTTTATTCTACTTGAAATACAAACATAAAAATTATATTTTGCCCATTTTCTTTGGCTCCTTGTTTTCCAAAAGCAGAATTTATTCCTGTCTCATAAAAAATTAAGTAAAGTGTAGGTAGAAAAGCAGCATCAGTACATACACAAGAATGCAGAACAGACCCCGCAATGTGACCGTATTCCTACAGATCCTGAGTTACTGTTGAAACAGCTATTATTCTTTTGCCACATCTTATAGACAGATTCTTCACCACAGTCTTCAAAGTCCATCTTTATCCTTTAAAATCATATATCTTTTCACTGGCAGGGTCTTGAATCCACCAATAAAGGCCTCCAAGTTTCCCTTTTTATACTTTTTATACAAACACAATTCATATACATGTTCTAACAAAACCTCTTTTTCTACAAGATGGTGCAGCTGCTAATATTAGTGTAAACTAGAAAGTATACTTTTATCACTCTGTTAATAACCGTGACTCCTCAGAGCCTTGATATGCCAGGACTTGTGGTTATATCAGAGAAAATCAAGGCATGGTCATTACTCCCATGATGGTTACTGCTTAGAAGCAAAAACAACCACTGAGAAAAATATTGATAGGTTGGGGAGATGCCTCAGCCAGTACTTAGTACGCTTCACAGTTGTGAGAACTTGAATTCTGATCCCCAGCTACTAAGGAAAAAAAGCATACATAGCTAGAATTTTGTAACCCTAGAACTAGAGAGGGCAGGGAGGGAAGATGATACACAGCCAGATCTCCAAAGCTCATTGACCAGCCAGTATAGACAAAGTGGAAAGTTTACAGTACATAATTTTAGGAGGCTTGATGCCCCAGAGTAAGGGTATGCTAGAGCAGAGAGGTAAGAGTTGTGTGAGTGGGTGGAGGACCACACTCACATCCATATATCATACATATTTATTTTTTTAAATGACACAGAAAATGATGGGCAATCTACAACCAAATCGTGAAAGAAATAAAAAGCACTTGTGCTCTTGATTTAATTCTACAGCTAGGTATACGTTCTATGAGTTATGACTAGCTGTATCTGATAGTGCAATATTGAACAACCTGGTCAGCACTTTCATTTTTTTTTTATTTTGACCATGTGGAAAAGTTGATCTACCCCACCTACCGAAAGACTTAGTTGTCAAGAGGCTATAACAATATAGTATCTCTTATATGAAGTCTCTCTGCTTTGAAACTCAGTTTTATTGTATTCTCTTTACTCCTTTAGTCATTGCTTATGCCACTACTTAGTATTTCAACAAGTAATTGTGATCTATGAATGTGTAATAAGTTTGTTAGCAGGTTGTGAATTCATGGGTGATGGACTGCTGTGGAATGGGTACCCCAAGACTACTATGGCAAATCAGCATTCATGTACAGAGTTTCCATAAGTGCCTAGAACATAGTTCCTTTATGACAGTATTTTTTCCATTGAATTGCATTTTCTTCCTACAAATCATACTATAAATTTATATTTTAAAAAGCATTTTTTACCTGAAAGGCTCTACATCCTTAGACATATTTATCTTATGTATTTTTTAAAGTTATCTGTTGAATGTGTACCCAATAATAGGTCTTATTCAAAATTTCAACTGCACAGAAAATGGAATAGCATTTCAGAAATAATTCAACTATTTGTCAATTTTCTCTGAAGAAGTATCTACACTATCTGATACTTTTTCCATTTATCACCTGCTGTCTAAATATATGTGATTTTCTACTGCTATGTCTTGTCAACTCATTTTTTATATTTATCTACTCATTTTTATTTCCTTCCTGAAGTAAGCTGATTTGTTTTTTCTTAAGGTGATAGTTCCCAAAGAAATATTTATATGTACCACTAACATCATTATGTTAACAGAAAATCAGTGCAAAATCAATTAGATAGACCAAATGGTTATCCAAGCTCACATCAATGCTAACTTGTAAGGCTAAGCTGAATCTTCTCCAATCTAGGTACTTTCCTCACATAAGTCAGTTCTGATATTTCAAGTACAGATGTAAAAGGCAATTTTGTCTTTTATTTCAACTTTTCACATCCAAAATATCTTTACTATCTTGCTTTCTTGTAGTTTTCATTTCAAACATTTTTTCCCATCTCACAGACTTGGATTTATCCTTAAACCCAAGTGGGGAAGTAACCAAGCAGATCGGTGATACCCTGCCTGTATCGTGCACAATATCTGCAAGTAGGAATGCAACTGTGGTGTGGATGAAGGTAAGTCCAAGTCTTTTACTGCTGTGCTGCTCCTTAGCATGCATTCTCTGAGCATTCCTTTTTATTTTGTTTTACATCCCAATATGTATATCTAGACTTGGCTTGTATGCTCATATCCATGTGTCCTTTCACTCCTCCTCTCTAGCATTTGTCAGATCACAGTAATTTGTAGAGGCAGTCAGCCACACCATTGCATTGTTAATGGATGGGCTGCAGCATAGCTTGGTGCATTGCTTTACAATTACATAATGAAGAGTGATCCACACATGCATGTGCACACACAGGCAAATAACAGTTAAGTACTTTAAGAACAAAACTTACAGAGTTGATTTTAGCTGACATTATTCTGAAATCCTGACTGTAGTATCTGAGAAAATATAGCTGTTGATTATCTCTCCCATCATTTATAATGAAATCAAGGCAGCTCGATCAGAAAAGTCACAAGTAAGACAGAGAGAGGTTCAAGTCCATGCTTTCTGGAGTATGAATGTTGTTCTGGGGTCATATGCTTTTTCTTCCTCTTTGGTGTCCAGACAATGTTTTAGTCTCTAACAGCTGGTTCTTTGTAATTAGGAGCTCTTTGATGCTAGGGGGATCCTTTCACTTCTAGTCTTTGGGACACAGCCAGAGCATTCTAAGGTCTTGTTTGGAATCCCCTATGTAAGCTCAAGTGGCCATATAACTCTAAAATGAAGGGTACTTGGTGCCCAACATTTCTACTTTTTTAGAATGAGAAAGGAGGGTACATAATTGCTATTTTGAGTCCAGCTTGTTCCTAAAGCAAAGGCCATGACCATGAAATCACCATTTGCATCATTGGCTAGTGTTTTCTAACATTCAGAGGGCAGCATGGGCAGGAGCAACAAAGAAGGAAAATTCTGGGAAAATAAATCTATACATCATTTGAAACAGGAGTTCAAATTATCTTTATGATAATCATTCAGAAATTTCTTACTAAGACTTCTTCTAGACAACATATTATTTTATAATGCAATATACTACAAATAAAACTACAAACACTCTCTTAATCTCTGTCTTTGTCTCTCTGCCTTTCCTCCCTCCTTCCCCTCCCCTCCTGTTCTCTCTTCCCCTCTCTAAAACAGGGTCTCACTATGTAGCACTCACTAGCCTCAGACTAGCTATGTAGAACAGGCTAGCCTCCAGCTTTGGAATTCTGGGGTTAAAGCTGTGCACTACCACATGCAGCATCCTCTCATCCTTCAAGCACTTTCTTTTACTTTCTCTTGTACACACTTTTGTCACAAATGTTCTCCCAAATGATTACAACATCACTCTTCATCACCCTTAGTTAATATGTACTGTTTATATACTTAACAGTCAAATAACTAGATGATCTATAAGCAACTAGAGCAGTTAATGATGGTACAAACATGCAAACGTGTTTTACTTGAGTAATAAGTCTGCTATAGTAAACATGAAATGCATTCACCATTATTGGTTGAACCCTAATGTCAGTACTGCTAAACAATATTCCTACTCATCATTTGTTGATAGGGAAGTAGACAAAAGAAATTCCTGGTATACAAAGACTTCTCTTATTAGATGCTTTTTAATTTAATGTTCTAAAAATATAATCATCTTCTAATGTTAAGTAACTTTCTAAAATACACATATTTTTCCTTCCTTGTTTGGAATTAGACTAGTAAGACTTTCCTACTGATAGTATTTTTCAATACTTTTCCTGTGATTTTATAATGAAACTCCAGTGTTGATATCCATTCAGCTAAAGTAAGTTTTGAGCATTTTGCCCAGCACTGTTGATTTCCCATGTTAACACAGTAGTAGGAATTGACTATTAAGACTTTTACTCAATATAAAGTCATTGCACTACTCATTTAGTTAATCCTCAAAACAATTAGATACAGTAATAATATCCTATTTCCCAAATAAAGAAAACTCAGTTTGAGGAAACTGTGAACTTGTTCCATATTGCCAACACTAGAAGAAGGGGCTCTGAACTATGGCTCTACTTTGCCTGACTCCAAAGTATCTTAGGGAGAGTATTCAGACCCACGTAATAACCTTGGGCTTAATTATTATAGATCACATACATATAAAGTCACAATTGTGAGGCTGCATATATAGTTCAAAAGAACTCATATTCTTAATTCAAGACGTGAGGACCTTGTATACATTTCCAGTACCCACCAGATATTACACGGAGTGTCTGAAACCTGAGTATTAGAATCCAGAAACAGCTTGATCATAATAGCTTTTTAGCCAGCTAGGCTACTCAAAATGCAAGCTTCTGGTTCAGTGACAGATTCTATCTCAAGGCAATAATGGTGCAGACACCAGAAGAAGACACAGATAACCTGCACTAGTCTCCACACCACACTCATGCAGAGGTATAGGCATCGAGACATGCAGACACCAGAAGAAGACACCGGATAACCTGCACTAGTCTCCACACCACACTGATGCAGAGGTGTAGGCATCGAGACATGCAGGCACATGTGCCACACACATATACTACACACACACACACACACACACACACACACACACACACACACATATGCAATGCCATGCATAGTAATTAAAATATAATAAACATAATATTGTTGCACCCCTGAGGTAACTGTGTTCTGCATTTAACCAGGATAACATCAGGCTCCGATCCAGCCCTTCATTTTCTAGTCTTCATTATCAAGATGCTGGGAACTATGTCTGTGAAACTGCTCTCCAGGAGGTGGAGGGACTGAAGAAAAGGGAGTCGCTGACACTCATTGTAGAAGGTAGCGAAATGCTTTAGCAGCAATTACCTTGTCCTTCGAGAATTGGATATCAGGTTTATTTTAACATTTCAATAATCATTTTCTAACTGTGTGAATATTTCAGGGAAACCTCAAATCAAAATGACAAAGAAAACTGATCCCAGTGGACTGTCTAAAACTATAATCTGCCACGTGGAAGGGTTCCCAAAGCCAGCTATCCATTGGACCATTACTGGCAGTGGAAGCGTCATAAACCAAGCAAGTATTTCAACTCTTGTTCTGGGCTACCTTCAGTCTCAAGCTCAGTTTTATGTAGATACCTGGAGTGTAGGTTGGTTTGGTTGGAATATAGAATAGGAAACACAGAATATGCAATAAAAGCACAGAGAAAGTACTTGCAGAGAATTTTCTCTGAAGGAGATCATTCTTCAAATAAAACATTTAAATCCAAGACCCATGGAAAATAATTTTAGAGCATTGTCTTGTGGTATCTGCTTTTGAAAGAATGAAAATTGAGTGTCTCTCCATGGTCACTAATTCCTGAGACACAAGTAATTAAATCCTTAATGTATATACTTTTCTGAACCAGAAACTTATACATAAAAGTATAAATAGCTGCCATTACTTTGCCTGTTTACTGTTTAAAAGATATGCCTTATTTAACCTGGACCCTGTGAGTAGTGACCAACATAGTTACTGCTTGGAAACACATGTTCCAGTTTGCTTGATATAGGGCTAGGGCCGGAACAAGGCTGCCCAAATGTAGTATCTACTTTATTCCTGTCTGGACAATAGAGGACGTTAATCTAAATTTAATACCTGTAGTCTTGGTAAGATACTTCAGTTGCCACAAAGGACTGCAACTTACAAATGCTATGAATATTTTGTTCTTAGTACAAAGTTAGACACAGAAAGAGAGAGAAAGACAAATAGATAAGGAGAGAAAATAACAGCTGATTGCTAAGATTTCAGAACTTTAATCCCTCTAATCAATGTTTGGTGTGCTAATATAACTTTAATTTTTTTTCTGTAGTGGTCCTTGTGTCTCCTTAGATCATTAGAACCAAAGAGTCATAAACATAGAACCAGTTAAAGGACCCAGGCTCCCCATTTAAAGTTTTAGCAGACACATTTAAAGCAAAAAGGATGCAAATTAATTTTAAGTTGAAAGTTCCATGTCTCTCTGTGAAGACGTGAACCACTAGTTCAACTTGTATAATGTCATTTGCTGAATATGGTGGATCTTGGCTCTTGCCTGGGAGTCATACAGATATGACTATAGCTTGGACTATACATATGTCTAAGCAAGGGGAGCGCTCAGAGTGGTCCCTCTTGAAGCCAATGACTTATGACTGGGTTAAGTACTTTAGAGACACACTGATAAAAAGTCCATGCCTGGAAGGACAAAGAAGCAAGAAGACAATCAAGCCTGAGAAGATGCATGCTTCTTTATTTGGTATAAAGTCCTGAATTGCTGGAAATGTGCAGAAATACTTTTTAGCACCAAATGCTAAATGATTATAAATGTTTCCGTCCTACAATACTTTTTCTGTCTTTCTGGTTAAGAGATAAGTGCCATTGAAAAGAACCTGGAGTTCCTGGAAAGTAGATTAAAAAAAAAAAAGTACACATATATCTAATGAATGAATGAATATAAAAATGTAAAAGACCATGCTAGAAACAAGCAAGTATATTTTGAAAAGACTAAAGTAGCAAGCCCAAAGATTCAGGGAACACAGCAGGCACACTTACCACAAGGATAGAAATAATAATGCTATTCTTCATTGTCACAGAGAAGGCTTGAGTCTGACCTGAGGGATGGTATGTTATTTTTCTTGTTCTAGGTCTGAGGTGGTCCATCCATAATGTTTTATTTGTTCCCCCTCCAAGGTATGATGAACCTAGTAGTTTACAGCCATGAGGTAGCTCCCAGGGAATAGAGGCTACTGCATGCCTATCCTTAAGACACATACAGTGTAGTTAAAAACAAAGCCAAGATAGAAAAGCAGAGGATACAGTCAAAACAAGTGACCAAGAAAGAGTACAAAGGCGTACTTTCTTGGACTACATGGCATTTCTGTCTAATCCTAACAATGACTGAACTACATTGTTTCTTTTATATTTTTTTAAAATCTTTTTAAAATTTTTCAGGTGATATGTATACTCCTTTATTTTTATTTTCCTTTACTTTATTGAAAAACTCTTCTTGTACAATATGTTCTGATTTCAGTTCTACAGTTTATCTACTTCCATCCCCACTGAAATCCACAACCTTTCTTTCTCACATTTGAAAACAAACACACATTTTTTTTTAAATTACAATGAAATAGGGTAAATAACAAACTGGAATATGACAAAGCATGGAAAAGAAAAGTCACAAGAAACATAAGAATATATACGTTCTCACCACAGAGATCTTATAAAAACATAAAATGGAAAACTATAATATATATGTAAAAATCAGTAAAGTAAAAAACAAAAGAACCTCAAAATATGCGATACAAATCTAAGCTGAGAATTCTCAAAAGGTTAGACAGAAATAGAAATAGCTGAGAAGCACTTAAATAACTATTCCTTGTAGGGAAATACAGATCAAAACTATTGCATTGGTTTTTGTGTTTGAGTGTATCACATACAGAGATGCCCTGATTTGTGCTCGGAAAATCCGAAAGCACTTAAGCTATCATTGAAAGATCCACCTTTAGCCGCTAGGCAGTGGTGGCACATGACTTTAATCCCAGCACTTGGGAGGCAGAGGCAGGTGGATTTCTGAGTTCCAGGCTAGCCTGGTCTACAGAGTGAGTTCCAGGACAGTCAGGGCTACACAGAGAAACCCTGTATCAAACAAACAAACAAACAACAACAACAAAATCCACCTTTTTTACTAACAAAGAAATAGTCTGAGAGAAACAAATGGATTGCTTTACCCATGAACAAATCATATATGCATTGTACTTTTATGTAACATTTTATCAGAAATATGAGATAGGAGAACAGATACCCACTGCAAAGAATTGATATAAGAGAATAGCTGTCTGCAGCAAAAAACACTGACCTCATTCACAAATAAGTTCTAATGTTCACTAAAAGGAAACATGGTTACAAGATTAATAACATGCCGTGAAACAAGTATCATGAAAAAAGTTTAGCTGACACTGAGCATCTATCAGGGGGAAAAAAGGTTGATTGATATGTTAAAAGGTTAAAATTCCCCCAAAGAATCACAGACAGAGAAATGCCATTGTTTTTTCTGCCCACTGTAAAGCTGTAGATGACCTGGACAGTCCTTTTCTATGGTTTCCACACACCCTTAAAAGCAGACTGTAGGACATCACAGTTGCCCTGTGCCATCTACCACTATTCTTTCCCAGACATGTAAAGTGCATCTCCATCTCTAAATTCTTCTTCCTTCTTCTTCCAGACAGAGGAGTCTCCTTATATTAATGGCAGGTATTATAGTAAAATTATCATTTCCCCTGAGGAGAATGTCACATTAACTTGCACAGCAGAAAACCAACTGGAGAGAACAGTAAACTCCCTGAATGTCTCTGCGAGTGAGTATTTCATTTCTGGCATTAAAACCGTAAGAAAATTTGAAGTTATTCTTCATTAGCTTAACATCTTCAGTTCCATCTCCCTGTACTGCATCATGGTAAGTTTCATGCTTTTGTTTGGCATTTTGATATCATCGCCATGAGGTTCCGTTTTCTTTTTTACCTGGTTTCCATTCTTTTACTACCCTTGTCTTCACAGTTTAAGTCACTTCATATATTAGGACTCAGACACTTTTCCCAGAATGGGAATCCTCCCAAGAGCAAGGGAGACTAAGAAACCAGTTGCTCAAACTTAACCCATACTATGGATCCAAAGTCAGATAATTCAATGGTTATTTTAAAACACTTTTATAAAAGGTATACATTGATAATTTTTAGTTCTACCATTAGTTCACATTACAGTTTGTTATATTTTTATCCTACCCTTATTTTATACAGAAATGCCACAAATTTGGCCAATTAACAAATTTGTAGTAAAAATGTTATGAGAATTAATAAAATCAAGTTGCAAAAGTTTTCCTTCTCTCATTGATTTTGAATCATAGTGAAAATAGATGAAAACATCTTAGATAACATTAAAGTACCCATCAATATTGTAATCCTAGCTTATATATATTTCAAAAGAGCGAAAACATTTTGAAAACCATGATTTATTGGAAAATTAGAGACCATTTTCAGTCCCGTTACTATGCCCATTGCTATGTTACCATGACAACCTTAAATCAGGACTGGCCTAGAGTAAGGTTCACTTTTAGACAGGATGCTAGCTGACCTGCTGGCAAATGTTCATTTCTTGATCAGTAGGAATCCTTACATTAGTATGCTTTGAATAAAATAGCTAGGAATTTATAGGACAAAACAATTTTCAAAAGATAATGGTCCCTAACAGATGGGCTGGAATATAAAGGCCTGGTGGATTAGCTGGAGAGAAAAGCTAAACAAAATTTACTTTAAAATATAATCATTGACTTCTCACAATGCAATTCAGCAAGTATTGATTTGGACTACCTAGAGAGAACCCATCCTTATTCTTTTATTTTAACTGAGCAAATTTCTTTAATGCTAACCTGTTGAATAAGATAGCTCAGTTTTCTCAGTATTTAAAGCAGCCACTTTTAGACTTTGTTCTATATCTGAGCACTTGAGATGAGGAATGTAGGACTGAATTATAATCTATTATAATAGATTGTATGGAGAATTCTGATGCACACTCATGCACACTGAAGAATGTTTGTGTAATTTAATGATAATCCATGAGAGCACTGAGTTTTAACTAGCCTAAAGCCATGCCACAATCAGCAACCGGGAAGTCTGGCAGGCATCATATAGGGAACCATGTAATCTCTAGAGCACCCTACTGATAACTTCAATCCCAATCCTTGCTTTGAGGATACCATTAGTAGCCCAGGACACTAACAAAGGAAAATTAATTCTCCTCAATAGGGGCAAAAAAGTTTAGTATGGATGGGAAACACAATATTGTAGATTTGATAGGGGCAAACTTGTTGTACCTCAAAAGAAATTCTAGTGAAACATACAGACAGTAAGCAATTAATATAGATTTTAGATAAATACTGCAGCTTGTTGGTTATAAATTTTCTCTAGTATATTAAAACATTTTTATTTTTAACTCCTCTCCTTAAAATAAAATTAATTTTTCTGTACAAACATTGTAGGGAAGTTTTTGCTCTATAAAGTGTGATTTTTCTTTACCCTTAGCTCTAGAATAGCTATTTTATCGAAATATTATTACATCATACTATAATGGTAAAGGTGACTTTCATTTATCAACAGATTTTGTTTTTAATTTCATATTAACATTTTTCATTTCAGTAAGTATTCCAGAACACGATGAGGCAGACGATATAAGTGGTAGGTACTATGCTGCAGACTCTTCTCCCTTGCCTGTCAGCTCAAGATTTATGAAGTGTCCTTGTCTGAGTGACTTTCTTAGTTATCCAAACTTTGCCTTGAATTTCAATACCAAATGAGGCAAGATAGTCAAACTTCTAAAAACTTTACCCTTCAAAACTCACCAGTTTGCATGTAAACTACAGTAGTGATCTCTTAGCCATCATTAACAATTTATCATAGCAACACCAACTTCCTTTTAAACTCTCTAGCACTGGCTATAGCTGCATGGTCTTTTCTTCTTTGTTGTAGATGAAAACAGAGAAAAGGTGAATGACCAGGCAAAACTAATTGTGGGAATTGTCGTCGGTCTCCTCCTCGCCGCCCTCGTTGCTGGCGTTGTCTACTGGCTGTACATGAAGAAGTCCAAGTAAGTTGTACAGAAAGAAAGGTTCTTGTTCCTCACAGCCTCTGACTTGAATCAATCCATCATGCTAAGTGTGCTGACTCCTGCTGCAGATGTCAGTTCTAGAATAATAGGACACATCACCAAATTGAGCACTCCACATTTTGTTTCACTTCATAGTGAGTATGGGGTCAACATCAAGGATGTGGCCCTGGGTGTGCTCATGTCTCCTTATCATTTTTAGTCTATGTTCTGAGCCCAGTTATTTTTGTTGTTGTTGCTTTCTATGTAGGTAGATTTAAAGAAGAAAGAACAGGCGGGGTGGTGGTGGCACACGCCTTTAATCCCAGCACTTGGGAGGCAGAGGCAGGCGGATTTCTGAGTTC
>NW_022196894.1:49850321-49853828 GCF_008632895.1 Mastomys coucha | reverse complement strand
AAAAAAAAAAAAAAAAAAGCACATACAGTCTAAATATATAACACTTGAAAGTTTTTGTTTGAAGTTGATGAAGATTAGTTCAAAAGAGGTACATATTCCAGGGCCTGTGAATGACTGAGAAGTGTCTGATCTGTCCAGAAATAAAATTGCCACTGAACTGAGGATATCTTCTGTGTTCTAGTTAAATGACTTTATTCCGTGTGAGAAACTAATTAAGGGGTGGAAAAATCATTACTTTGGCCTTAATGAAAACATTGATTAGATAAAATACTACAAATGCATTTAAAATGCTTTAGATAAGGGTAGATTAAAAATGATTAGAATCATAAAGTACAGCATGCAGGATGGGGCTTTAGGATCTAACAGGGCTTGTACTAAGTATCTGGTGAAGCTAATGATGATTATCGGTAAGTATATGTCAAGATTTAGATGTATATGATTTCTGTAAGACAGACACATCCTCCACATTAGGCTGATGACTTTTTGTGTGAGTTCGTAGTGACTACATTACCAGCAGAAGGGGAAGTGGAATGTGGAATTTTGCATGAGCATTTATTTTGGATTGGATTGGTTTGGTTTGGTTTGGTTTGGTTTGGTTTGGTTTGGTTTGGTTTGGTTTGGTTTGGTTTGGTTTAGTTTGGTTTGGTTTATTTATGAGTTTGATTTGCTTTTTGAACATTAGAAGTCCCATTGGTGACTCTGGGACACATTCCTGGTTTCAAACAAGGACTTTAAAATTACCTCTTCTAAGTGAATAAACTGTTTCACAACAGAGTATCTGTAGCTAGTACCAATCTGGAACATAATTTTATGCTTTCATTATGCCTGAAAATGAAAAATGTCTAAAAATTATCAAGAAGTATATCTTATTAAAAGAGATAAATGAGCTCAAGCCTACATAATCTTAATCTCCCTCTATAAGTGTGTCAGCTCCAGGTCTGAGTGAAGCTTCCTGGCAGGGAGACAGAGCTGGGAAAGGTAGATGTCACAAAGCACAATAACCATACATTGACCTTTTGTTCCTGGCACATGTGTAGACACCATGGTATTCATATTTTACCTGTGAAAAAGGATTGTTTGTCTTAATGTCATGATAACTAGGCCTTACCCTACCTCAGGATGCTTTGCTGATCTTTTTCCATACAAATTTTTCTGTTGTATTTATGACTGATATACATAATGTCTATTCCCATTTGAAGAGCACAGTCACCCCTCTTTATATGGTACCTCACTCCTTCTAGATTGGTGGTTCTCAACCACTCTAGTGCTGCAGACCTTTAATATAGTTTTCCTCATGTTGTGGTGACTCCCTACCATGCAATTATTTTTGTAGCTACTGTATAACTGTAATTTTGCTACTGTTATGAATTATAATGTAAATACATGATATGCAGATGGTTTTAGATGACCCCTGTCATTTAAATGGGTCATTTGACTCCCAAGGGAGTTGCAACTCATAGGTTGAAAACCACTGTTTTAGTCCATTTCTCCCAGACAGCTGGTGTATTGGTTAGACTTTTTCAGAGAATTGAAAGTGTGTGCAGGCACATATGGGGTGGGAGGCAGGGAGTATATAGGAGGGATCAAAAGAGAAAGAGGAGAGAGGCAGGGGTGGAAAATTACCTTACATGGTCGTGGAAGCTGCAGTCTCCAGGTCTTTAAGTGGGAAACTGGAGGTGTATGAGAATAGGTGACCAGCTCGAGCTATGTCCTAAAGGCTGAGGACCAGGAGAACTGAGCAGATAAGTTTTAGTCTAGACTCAATGGGATGGAGAGTGTGAAGAGGCAAAGTCTCAGCCTGAGCCTAGAGAGTAGAACAAGTTCCAAAGTGCTGGGGCTGGAGGTAGACCTTCCCTGCTAAGCCTTTCCATTCTCTTGGTACCTTTAGTTGGATGACAAACACACATAAGAGAAAATGATCAGCCTTACCAAGTCAACTGATAACTATGTTCATCACATCTAGAAATACCCAGTGACACAATAGAATACTGTTTGATAAATGTCTGGATATGATATGGTCCAACAAGTTAATATATAAAGTTGACCATTACGGTTGACAATGAATATTATATATGAGTGTTTAGCCTACAAATATACCAATAGAGTTATGGGACCTATGGAAAATCTAAAAAGGACTGCTTGTACCATGTGAAAAGAGATACAAAATTGCCAAGAAGTAGGTATTCTAATACAATAATATCATAATCTTATACAAATTCTCCTAATATTTGCAAAAGTTTCTTTATGGTCAAAATACTCTTTAATTTATAAATGCATGATGAAAAACGCATCTGAAAGCTTAGTATCTAGGATTCATTCATTCTACTAGGACTTCTTATTTAAAAAATGAAACTAAAATTTCTCTGCGTCCATAAAACAAGCTAAGACATGTCTCATTATGGTTAAATGAATTTCAAGTCCTAAGAGAACCTTCAACATCTTAACCATACTCTGTTAATGTCTCATCAGACATCGAATATACTGTGAATAAAAGAAATGTGTCCTTGTGTTACATATGGCAACCAAAAATCCAAATTACAGATAAGTAAATGCTGGACACGTTGTTCAATAACATCATTAGTTTAGGCCTCCAGCACTCCCTTTTAATTAAGGGCCAGTCTTAACAGGTGACTACTACTTCACTGAAGAATGTTTTAAATTTGATAGGCTTAATATTATTGGTAACCAGTGTAATAAATTTCAACTATCATCTTAAGTATCAAAGAGACTTTTATGAAGAATGTGTGGGATGCTTCAGATTTCTAAATGCTCTTAATACCTTGCCTGAGCCTCTGGAATAAGCTGATGTTTGTTTGTGCATTATGAGTGAGTGTTTAACCCTTTTAGATTCTGGCAAAGGAAATGCAGACTCATCCTTAGAGAGTTCAGAATCTCTAAGACCAATTTTAGCAAAGTAATGGAGTTTTAGCAACATTAGAGGCATGTTCTTTAAATTAGTTATGGTAAACATCATTGGAAAGATAGAAAAAAATTATTGCAAAGTACAGCTGACAAGTACAATCGTTTATACATTTAGTGGCTTTTATATCCAATATAAATTCATATGCTTTCAGATACCTCAGTAGCACTGCCTTTCAATTAAGATTCATCATCTGACTTTGCCTGTATACATTTAGTATCATGCCATGGGGAGGAACATGCCACAAAGTCAAGGATGGCATGGCCTCTCCATTTGTATTAAAAGATGGGGTTATCCATGTTTGGCCTTTTTTTTTTCTACTTATAATTTGGCAAGCATCCAGAAGGGGAAAAAAGAAAAGAGAAAATGTTCCATTATTCCCTCAAACCATAAATTATAAATCCTAAAGTAAAAGGTAAATAGAATAAAGAGGATATGCTGACATGTCTTCTTAATTACAGTGGCATTGACCACTAAGTACAGAACCAGGGCTCCACTCTTGATACTGTTCTGACCTGAAAGCCCTCAGAGGGAAGAGCTCACATCAAAATAGAGCATTTACATTAAAAAAACAAAACAAAAACAAA